>NW_016828387.1:84620-107869 GCF_001698545.2 Rhinopithecus bieti | reverse complement strand
ATATTTTTAGTAGAGACGGGGTTTCACCGTGTTAGCCAGGATGGTCTCGATCTCCTGACCTCGTGATCCGCCCATCTCGGCCTCCCAAAGTGCTGGGATTACAGGCTTGAGCCACCGCGCCTGGCTTGTTTTTCTTTTAAGAGACAGGTTCTTGCTCTGTCACCCAGGCTGGAATGCAGTGATGCTTTCATAGCTCAATGTAACCTCAAACCTGAGCTCAAGTCATCCTCTCATCTCAGCTTCTGGAGTAGCTAGGACTATAGGTGCATGTCACCATGCCCAACTAAGTTTTTTGTTTGTTTGTTTTGCTTTTTGAGACAGAGTCTCGCTCTGTTGCCCAGGCTGGGGTGCAATGGTTGGATCTCAGCTCACTATAAGCTCTGCCTCCCGGGTTCACGCCATTCTCCTGCCTCAGCTCCCGAGTAGCTGGGACTACAGGCGCCCGCCACCTAGCCCGGCTAGTTTTTTGTATTTTTTAGTAGAGACGGGGTTTCACCGGGTTAGCCAGGATGGTCTCGATCTCCTGACCTAGTGATCTGCCCATCTCGGCCTCCCAAAGTGCTGGGATTGCAGGCTTGAGCCACCGCGCCCGGCCTAAGTTTTTTAATTTTATTTTTTGTACGGATGAGGTCTCACACTATGTTGCCCACGTTGGTCTTCAACTCCTGGCCTCAAGGGATCCTCCTGCTCTGACCTTCCAAACAGCTGGGATTACAGGCGTGAGTCACTATGCCTGGCCAAAACGTTTTCAGGAAATGTAATTATTTTTTCTTTTGCTGCTTTGGTGTCATATCCAGGAAACCAATCCAGTGTCATGAAGCTTTCCCCTATATTTTCTAAGAGTTCCATAGTTTGTTATTAGATTTAGATCTCTATGGAGTTAATTTTTGCCTATGATGCTAGGTAAAGGTCCAACTTCATTCTTTTTTGCATGTGGATATCCAGTTTTCCCAGTACCATTTGTTGATGAGACTATCCTTTCCTCACTGAATGGTCTTGGCACCTTTGTTGAAGATCATTTGATCCCATATCTAAGGGCTTATTTCTGGGCTCACTGTTCCATTCTATTTATCTATCTTATGCCAATACCACCGTTTTAATTACTGTGTCTTTGTAGTAAGTTTTAAAATCAGGAAGCATGAGACCTCTAACTTTTTTAAAATTCAAGACTGTTTTGGTTTTTCAGGATTCCTTAAGATTTTCTATTTCTGCAAAATCAACATTAGGGTTTTGACAGGACTGTACTGAATCTGTAGATTGTTTGGGGTAGTATTGACATATTAAAAATATTAAGTCTTCCATGAACACAGGATGTCTGTGTTTGATACTTTGTAGTGCCTTGTTTTGATTCCCTTCTCCTCTCCTTTTGCATTGTAGGAAAATAGGCTGTTGCATGGCCAAGAGTGTCTGATGCCATCTTGAAACAAAACTACCATGATGACTGGTGGTTGGCCCCTCCACAGCAAGGTGTTTTGCAGTAAGGTCTTTAAACAATGCCTATAGCACAGAAAACCCCTCATAAAGATGCTATCAAACTTCCCCAGTGGTCACGTCTTGACAAGAAAGTCTGAAGGTATGACCAGCTGCACATGTTTTATCCCAAAAGCTTGCTATATAAAGAATATCTCTAGGAGGCTGAGGTGGGTAGATTCCCAGAGCTCAGGAGTTCGAGACCAGCCTGGTCAATATAGCGAAACCCTGTCTCTACAAAATTAGCCAGGAATGAATGAATGAATGAATACTTTCTGGATGGCAGGTGTGGACAGCCACCCGAGACATTGCTTCTATTTTTAAGTTCCTATAAAATATTTCTCTCTGAGAAACTGGATTTGTCAGCCTCTTTCTTTGGCCTCTGAGTTTCCTCAGCTTTTGGGGGTAGGTTTGCATATGGCTGTTCAGATTCTACAAATTTTTTGTTTGTTTCCATAGGAATTACAAATAGTATCTTAGAATTATGACATTCTATCTTACATTGATAACAACTTCAGTCACATAAAAAAATGTTACTTCTTTACAGCTTCACCCCCTCTGTGTTATTGACGTCATTCACAAACTACGTTGTTATATACTGTGGCCATTAACATAGATTTGTAATTCTTAATGAATGTGTCTTTTAAATTCTGTAGGAAAAAAAGTAGAGTTACAAACCAAAATTATAATACTGTTTTTATATTTGCCCACGTATTACCTTTCTTTCTTTCTTTTTTTTTTTTTTTTTAAGATGGAATTTTGCTCTTGTTGCCCAAGCTGGAGGGCAATGGCGCGATCTTGGCTCACCACAACCTCCGCCTCCCGGGTTCAAGCGATGCTCCTACCTCAGCCTCCCGAGTAGCTGGGATTACAGGCCCATGCCACCATGTCCGACTAATTTTCTACTTTTAGTAGAGATGGGGTTTCTCCATGTTGGTCAGGCTGGTCTTGAACTCCCGACCTCAGGTGATCTGCTCGCTCTGTCCTCCCAAAGTGTGCTGGGATTACAGGTGTGACCCACCGTGCCTGGCCAATTTTATATTTTCCTATGGCTTTGAGTTACTATCTAGCATCCCTTCATTTCAGATTGAAGGATTCTTTTTAGCATTTCTGATACGGCAATTCTAGTGGTAATAAACTCCCTCCGCTTTTGTTTGGGAATGTTTTAATTTCTCCTTTATTTTTGAAAACAATTTTGCTGGATATGATTTTCAGGTGACTGTTCTCTTCTTTCATCATTTTAAATATATTATCCCACTGCCTTCTGGTCTGCAAGGTTTCTAGTGAGAAATCCACTGACAGTCTTACTGACCTTGTATGTGACCACTTTTCTCTTGCTGTTTTTAAGACTCTCTCTTATTTGACTTTAGACAGTTGATTACATTGTGTGTTGCTGTGGATCTCTTTGACTTTATCTTCTTCGGAGTTTACTGAATTTCTTGTACAGGCATTGTGGTCAACAATGGACTGCACATATTAAGATTATAATGGACTTGCTCTACACAGGTGTAGTATTTTAAAAAACCACTTACATGGTAAATGTAGTAAAAAAAATATTTACAGTACAAAGGTACACTGTAGTAGGTGTAGTAGGCCATACCATCTAGGTTTGTGTAAGTATACTCTATGATGTTTCACAACAACAAAACTGTCGAACAATGCTGATATAATGTGGCTCATGACCAAATCTCATGTCGAATTGTAATCCTCATGAGTTGGAAGAGGGGCCTGGTAGGAATCATGGGGGCAGACTTCCCCCTTGCTGTTCTCATGACAGTGAATGAGTTCTCATGAGATCTGGTTTTTTGAAAGTGTGTAGCACTTGCCCCTGTGCTCACTCGCTCTCTCCTGCCATCATGTGAAGACATGCTTGCTTCCCCTTTACCCTTCCACTTAGGACTATAAATTTCCTGAGATCTCCCCAGCCATGCCTCCTGTACAGCCTGTGGAACTGTGAGTCAATTAAACCTCTTTTCTTCATAAATTGCCTAGTCTCAGGTAGTTCTTTATAGCAGTGCAAGAGTTGACTACTACAAATGCTTTGCTCAGAATGTATCCTTGTTGTTAAGCAAAGCATGACTGTATTTGTATATCCATGTTGTTCCTCATATTTGTGAAGTTTTGGGCCATTATTTCTTTTTCTTTTTTGAGACAGAGTCTTGCTCTGTTGCCCGGGCTAGAGTGCAGTGGCCGGATCTCAGCTCACTGCAAGCTCCGCCTCCCGGGTTTATGCCATTCTCCTGCCTCAGCCTCTGGAGTAGCTGGGACTACAGGCGCCTGCCACCTCGCCCAGCTAGTTTTTTTTGTATTTTTAGTAGAGACGGGGTTTCACCGTGTTAGCCAGGATGGTCTCGATCTCCTGACCTCGTGATCCGCCCGTCTCGGCCTCCCAAAGTGCTGGGATTACAGGCTCATTATTTCTTTAATTAACATCTTTGCGCCTTTCGGAACTCTCATAGTGAATACATTGATCTGCTTGATGGTGTCCCATAAATCTCTTAGTCTCTGTTAACTTTTCTTCATTCTTTTTTCCTTTTGTCTTCAGACTCAATTTCAATTCATTTGCAGATTCTTTCTTCTGCTTGTTTGAGTCTACTGTTTAAGCCCTCTAGTAAATTTTTCAATTCCGTTGTATCTTCAATTACAGAATTTCTTTGGGTTTAAAAAGTAATTTCTACCACATTCTCAGTTTGTTCATATGTAGTTTTCATAATTTCCTTTAGTTGTTCGTTTTCTTTTAGTTTTTGAGTATATTTAACATAATTACTTTAAAGCCTTTGTCTAGTAAGGCACATATGTGTGTTTCTTCTAAGATAGTTTCTGGAGATTTTTTCTTTCTTGTAGGGGCGGGGTGTGTAGGGTCTCGCTGTTATCCAGGCTGGAGTACACTGGTGTGATCTTGGCTCACTGCAACCTCTGCTTCCTTGGCTCAGGTGATCCTCCCACCTCAGCCTCCCGACCATAGGTGTGCACTACCACGCCCAGCTACTTTTTTTTTTTTTGTATTTTTAGTAGAGATGGGGGTCTCACTATGTTGCCCAGGCTGGTCTTGAACTCCTGAGCTCAAGCAATCCACCTGCCTTGGCCTCTCAAACTGCTGGGATTACAGGTCTGAGACAGGGCACCCAGCCTTCTGTCTGTTTGTTTTAAATGGGATTTTGCTATGTTGCCCAGACCAGACTTGAACTGTTGGATTTAAGTAATGCTCCTGCATCAGCTTCCCAAGTAAGCTGGGATTATAGGTGTGTGCTATCATGCCTGCCTTCTTTGCATCTTTTGTTGAAAATTTGGAATGTGAAAAAACAGCCACCTCTCCTTATTTCTAGTGTTCTTATTTCTCCGCAGCTTCACGAGCATCTGTTGTTTCTTGACTTTTTAATAATTATTCTGACTGGCGTGAGATGGTATCTCATTGTGGTTTTGATTTGCATTTCTTTAATGATCAGTGATGTTCAAGTTCTCGCTGTTGCTCAGACTGGTCTTGAACTGCTGGGATCAAGTCATCTTCCCACTTGGGCCTCTCAAAGTGCTGGAATTATAGGCCTGAGCCACTGCCCCCTGCCTCAGTCAGGCATAAAAAAAAAAAATCACATTTTTCTAATTTCTCTGTTTAGTTTAAGCCAGGGGTGTCCAATCTTTTGGCTTCCCTGGGCCACACTGGAAGAAGAATTGTCTTGGGCCATATATAAAATATATTAACATTAACGATAGCTGGTGAGCTAAAAGAAAAAAAAATCACACAAAACCACTCAATGTTTTAAGAAAGTTTACGAATTTGTGTTGGGCTGCATTCAAAGCTGTCCTGGGCCGCATGCAGCCTGTGGGCTGTAGGTTGGATAGCTTAGTTTAAGCCACAGTATTAAACATGCAGCACACAATTAGTAATAAATACATGACAAAATTTGGCTCAGGCAAACAAGAAGGAAAGTGAAATCTATGGCAGAGATTTCACTCAAAGTATGGTCTGTGGCCCTCTGTTACCTGCGAAAGTCACAAAGAAATTTGATGTTACCCCACCACTTGTACTTTACAAGAGGATTAGTCCCCATGCATCAATAATTAAATGGGCTGGGTGCTGTGGCTCATGCCTGTAATCCCAGCACTTTGGGAGGGCAAGGCGGGCCGATCACTTGAGGTCAGAAGTTCAAAACAGCATGGCCAACATGGTGAAGCCCTGTCTCTACAAAAATACAAAAATTAGCTGGGCATGATGGCAGGTGCCTACAATTCCAGCTACTCAAATCGCTTGAACCCGGGAGGCAGAGGTTGTAGTGAGCTGAGATCATACCATTGCACTCCAGCCTGGGTGACAGAGTGAGACTCCCTCCCCCACCCCCAAAAAAGAAATATCTAAAAAAATCAAGCTAGTCCTTCACTACAGCCAATTCGAGGAGTGGTCAACAGCAATGAAATTTACCATCAAATTCTGACAATGAGTTATTTTCAAGATTAAAAATTAAGAATCTTAAAGAACCCCGAAAGACATATATGTTGCTCTTTTATTATCTTTGTTTTACAAGCACATTTTAATAAATTGTGTCATAGCTCATCTTTGTGGCAGTGGTATGATGGTAATTCTAAAGCAGGAAAAAACAGACTGCAAAGAGAGTCTCCAAGAATCTGTCATGTGTTAAATCAGTTAAGGAAGGTAAGTACCTGCTGTGTGCTGGACCCCTGTGCTCAGTATGAGGTTACTAAGATAAATCCCTGCCCTCTAGGAACTTGGTGTCTAAGGAGAAGCAATGTGTCAAGGTCCTTTCCCCTTGAGCTACGAATATGAAAATAAGTATATTTAGGTAGATAAATATATTTTATATACAGCAAGTGAGATGCCTGGACAAATTCTATAACCAAACACTGGATAACAGTGAAAATAAAGTACAAAATTTGCCAAAACAAAACTTATCACCTTTAGATGACACAAAAATCCCCAAGACTTTACCAGCATCATAAAGTTCACCTCTGTAGTAAATTTTAAAAAGAAGTCAAAACAAAGCACCTACAGTGTATTATTCCTACTTAAGAATTATCTTTCTTTGACATCTGTATGGCATAGTTACCAGGGACATGCTTCTTTCATTACATGAATAAAAGTATAATAATCATGTTTGTCAGATTCCTTACTTATAAATACTAGAACACTTAATACAAGGGGGTTTCATGAAGGACACAATTTTAAGAGGTCTCAAGGCACATAGGACAGAAATGATTTCACAGGCAAAGCTACAGTGGAGCCAATCCTGACTCCAGGTTCTTTTTCTTGAATGTATACATAGGAACTGTTAACATCCTGAAAAGTGGGTCTTCATCGCCCTAGTTGACAGATAAAAAGCTGACTGTTAATGGTCTGCATGTAACAGGCAGAAATGGTACTGCAGCAGCACTGAAGGTACTTTGAAAACTACTGCTTAAATTCAGGAGTGACCCAAGGCTTAATGTGTGTTGCACTGGCAATAAACAGACCATATTTATTCTTCAAGAAACACTGTTATTACTATTTTCCTTCAAGGAATTCTGGACTGTCAGCTCACTGTGTGGGAATGCCTCTGGTTAAAGTGTCTCAATTAAAAACTTAGCTGGAGACCATGTTTTAAGACTACAGAAATAAAACACAGTAGTACCAGCAATACAAGGAAGAGAATTATAATCTTTCATGCAGGTGAAATGGTCTTGAAGTTTAAACAATAGGTGGCTGTTGTGACACAAATTCTGTATTACTAAAAGTTAAGGCCATGCTAATTGCTATCTGACATCCTAACCTACTCAAAACAGAAACAGAGAACAAACAACCCAAATGGATAAGTGTAACTGTTTGTTAATGGTATCTACTTGCATACTTGACATTCTTTTTACCGAATTTTTAAAGCTCAAAACCAGGGTGCAGCAAATATGTGAGAACACAGTAGGGTTTAGTCTCCCTCGCTCTTGCTTTCTGCCTGCTCAGACCTCAGACTGTGGGCTGGTCACTGACCCTTATACTTCTTCTAGGCCAGGGTCCAGTACAACTGAGGGACCACGGTCACCCCTGCCCTGTGAACTTGGAGAGGACAATCTGAACTGCAGCCATCCACACTACTGTTGATGAGTCCAAGCTGTAGAGGCTCTACATGCACATGGAAGAACAGAAACAAGCTTCCACAACCATTGTGTCAGTCTGCATTCAAGGTGCTTAATTCAAGTCAGCATTTGCTAAGCACCTTTTCTGTACCAGGCCCTGTGCTAGATGCTCAAGATACACTTGCTCTCTCTCTCCCCCTCCCTCCCTCTCCAAAGTAGCTCTTATCTTCTAACAGTCAAAATCCCTCTCATAGGCTCACATTTTAGTTGCAGGCATAGAGACAACAAATTAATTAACATATTTCAGATCATGGTGATAAATGCAATGAAGAAAATAATGCTGAAAGACATAGTTCCTAACAAATCAATGGTCATCAATGAGAAGAAATGCTGTAAGAAAATGGGCATTTTTAATCCCCAAACTTCCATACTTCTGTGAACCCAGGCTGCCTCTTATATGAGGTTAAAGCAGATAATTGCTAAATTCCTTTCCGACTCAAAAATTCTATGATACCAGGCTTAACAAGAACATTTTCTGCTGACTTGATCACTCCCATTAAGTAGTTCAATAGTTTTGACTTTAAAATAACACTATTAAAATTTCAGTAAGGAAAAAGTACCATAAGGAGAAAAAACATGTATAGCACAGGAATTATTATAAAGCCAAAGGAAACATGGACACCCATTAAAAGGTAAGAAATGTAAATTTCCAATGCAATTACCAAGATATTTCTTACATTCCTTTGTATGCACTAGATTCTCAGTTCCCAATAAATCTGAAACATAATAGGTGCTCAATGTGTGTTTGTTGAACAAACAAATTCAGTTCCATCAATGATCAAAACATTCAACTCTCCAAGATTTCAGGCAATGGTATTACCTACTTGTGATAAAGACATAGTGGCTGGAAATCTTTATTACCTTCCTGGAGGGCAGTTAAGTGCCTGCCTTTTGCCTAATCAATTTAAATTCAATTCAGAATTTTCTTCTGGTGACAGTTTATTACCTTAATATATTTAAAAAAAAAAAAAAAAAAAAGCATTTTCTTTCTTTAGGGCTCAAAACCAGAAAGGTAATACCTGGGCTGGAGTGTTTGTAGTCACAGGAGATGGCGATTCACTAACTTTTGGCTCACTTGGGGACGCGGCTGACCCCTGTGACTCGTGACTCGCAGGCTGGTCTGGAGACAAAGCGTCACTGCTGTCTTCATCAAATGAGAAATCGCCCTGAGTGTGGGGATAGTCCTCCTTCCCAACGCCTAAAGAAAGAAATGATTTTTGACTTATGTTGGCTTTGGAATACCAAGCTTAATGTGAAGGAGGAAAACATTGTTTCCTATGAAAATTTATGAAGCTGCTTTAAAAAAAATTGAACACAATGTACTTCCCAGTGCAAGAACACACCACTAACCATGATGTATTCTTGGGTGAAAAAGAAAAATCAAACCTTCATTAGATTAAGACTTCGGGTCCAACTACCAGTTACATGAAGTACAAGTGCCAGGAATCTTAACACCTGGGGATGCAAATGCAGTCAGTAAAATCCACAATGTGGGACATGCTAGAGGACAAAACAAGCCTGTTTCTCAACAAATAAGTAGTAAGAAAAAAAAGAAGATCCACCCAATAGATTAAGATTTAAGAGAAATATCAGACAGAGGCCATGTGTGGACCTTGTTTGGATCCTGACAGGAAATCCAACTGTTAAAAAAAAAAAACACGTGACAGGCCGGGTGCGGTGGCTCATGCCTGTAATCCCAGCACTTTGGGAGGCCGAGGCGGGTGGATCATGAGGTCAGGAGATTGAGACCATCCTGGCTAACATGGTGAAAGCCTGTCTCTACTAAAAATAGAAAAAATTAGCTGAGCATGCTGGCAGGAGCCTGTAGTCCCAGCTACTTGGGAGGCTGAGGCAGGAGAATGGCGTGAACCTGAGAGGAGGAGCTTACAGTATGCTGAGATCACACCACTGCACTCCAGCCTGGGAGACAGAGCCAGACCCCATCTCAAAAAAAACAACAAAACCAAAAAACAAAACACGTGATAAGGAGGAAAATGGGGCCACGACTAGGTGTATGTTGATAAGTTCCCACTTTAGGGAGCAACCCAGCTACACTGACATCTCACATGATTTTTTCTTTTTTTCTGCTCAAGCTTATGCCAGAAATAAAAAGAGAAACATCAGTAACTAAGTGTGATAAGACCAGGATAAAATGGAGAGATACTACCATTCTGTACTCATCTGCTATTCACCTTGCTGAACTAACACTGAACATGCTATTTATATTTCCTAGAAGTAGACAGAAATAAAGTTAGTAAAAATATTAAACAGAAACTAAGTTTAACTTAGAAAATTATTTCAATAATAATGCTACTTAGTCAGCAAGCAATTTTGAAAAGTTAATATCCTATCTTAAAAACTGTTGTCATTTTCATCACCCCTGGGGACTTCCTATTTTGCACTGGTATGACTTTAAAGCTTAGGCAATTTGTAGTCAAGATGTCTAAGCAGTACAATCAACCATGATTCCATGCAGTCCTAAAGAGATGGACCCCAAAAGGTGAGATGAAATCAAGAATGTACGAATTAAACCTCAGACTTAACAAGGGAATCTGTTAATCGGCGGCAGATAACTAGACTTATAATATGTAATGAAATGACAGTAACAGAAATCACTCTAAGTGTTAATTTCTAATTAACCCAGAAAACAATACTCACGATTGGTACTAGCCTTTAAATTATATTTGTTTTATCTAAAATTTCCAAGTTTCTCTTTCTCCCCCCAAACAGTAAATTTTTAGTCTTGCCTATAATTGCTTCTTTAACACTGGAGTCCACAGGAAGGATGTTTTTCTCTACCAGCTCCATAGGACCAGGTCTTTGAGCAATCTTTTCATTCAGATCATCTGCTAGTCGAGCTCTTTTCAACTTCATCTGAGTAGCCTGCAGGGATGGCTCTGCAAATGTTTCTAAAAAAGGAAACACAATTTTAACCATTACTCGAATTACTATTTCTATTCCATAATGTTATTTCAGGCCAACTAACTGAATTTAAACCGATTTAGACATATTTTTGTGTTCTCGACATATTTATGGAAAGAGAAAATGACTGTTTAAGAACGTTCCAGTATGCATTTTGTATTTTTTAGTTCTGGATAGCTTTACTTTCTCTATGTAATTTGGATGCCCACAGACTTAAATTAACAGGACCTTAAACCAAAGGGTACTGCTATTGTTTGTTTACGGTGGGAGGGTCAAATTCACATTTATTAGGTATTGGAGATACAGAGGATGAGCGAGACAGATGTGGCCCACGGTTCAAGAAGTTGACAGTTCTGGATTTGGCTTCATTGGAAAGTCAATTCTTAGAAGGGAGACACTGCCTCTTAGGCTTATAAGCTTCTCTTCAGAGGTCAATAGGAAGAGCTATCATTCATATTCTTGAATTGATCCCCTGTGTCTCGGTCGGTCATCATAATTAAGAATTTGCGTTTATTTCTGGATATATATCCTTGTGTCTGTTAGGAACATTCAACTATAATACACAGTAATTAATGGTTGTATAGAGGCATCAACTCATCTACTTACAACTGCATAAAATTGGTATAACCAATGTAAAACTATAAATACCATAATTCATCCATCTGCTTCATTCTGTCATACTTGTATTCCTGGTAACTCTTGTTAATGTTTTATCCATTGTTCTAAGAAATGTTTAGAAATGATGAAAAATAATGATGTGGTGTCTATCCAAATTTGGAGTTGAAAGTTGCTTGCCTCTTAAGTCATACAGTAGAAGGTCTTTTAATGAAACTCCCCGTATGTCGGCGTAGGATGAACTGATATTCTTTATTCTGCAAGTATTAATAGAATGTTCTCGTGAAGCCCAAGGCTCACTGAAAGCACATGGCTAGGAGGTTACCCTGCAGCACATCTGTGCAGCTTCTCTATCCACCAGCTGAGCTGTATGCTTGCCAAAAGTGAGCCTTGATTGTCCACAAAATGATTCATATCTGTTGTGACTGCTATTGTGAGTGAATACAAAATTTAACTAAATGTTATGAGAAAATGATAAAACTTCAAAAAATAGAAGATCATTTCTTGGAAACGTAAATGCTTTGGAAAGATATGATAAAGGTGAGTAATTAAAAAAATCACTGTCAAATTTGTTTGGGCAATTAACAACTGCAAGAAATTTGAGAAAAAGGTTGTGAAATCTAGGATTTTAAAGCTCAGATTGATGTAAACTCCATTCATTAAAGTCTTACCCAAAGAGAAGGCCCTAGCACAATGTTGGAATATTGGTAAACAAATGTAGACATCTACAGGTTAAAATGTGTGTCCATCTCATTTTTATCATTTTCCCATACAACCAACTGTGGCCCCAATCTTCTGACATAACACTTGTAACCATACAAGATGATCGCTGGGGAGAATCAGAACATAAGAATCACTCTCAGGTTGGTATTTCAATGCTTCTGGTTAAGATCTAGGTAGGACAGACTTCTGTCCTTCTCCTCTCTTACATTACTACCACCTAAGTGATAGCAATATGTATGGAAAGAAAATATTCCCAAGTAAGTAGAGCCTGGAATTTTGGTACGTTTCTGTTACTGGTCTTATTACCTCTATCCCCATGACTGAGGCTGAAGTTTAGCTGCTGAACTTCAGGAAGTAATTTAGACCCTTGCCTGCCAAATATCCAATCCAATCAAAATTGGGTTAATGTTAAAATACAGTTGGGAGTGGTGGTGGTTTTAAGATACTTTTAAAAATAAAATGACATTCTTTCTTATTTCAAAATCCCAACTTAAGAACAGATGTCCTAAAACATCACTTATGGTTCATTCATAAATAGTTAGATTTTTAAATGGTGGGTAGTCGTTAAAAAAAAGATTTCTTTTGAGAGTTAAATGTATTTTCCTTGATTTTAATTATATTAATAAAGCTTGTTACAGTTAGAAGACAAATTGAAACAGATAGCATTGTTACTACAAAAATGTCCCTTATAGGTCAAGATGTTTTCAGGCAAAGAAGCAACCACTTACTTGGCTACTTACCAGTAAACTTGCTTCTTTGAAGATTCACTTATCCCTGACTGGTAGCTGCTCTACCCTACTACTGGAGTTCTGGAAAAGCCTTTTTAGTCCAGCGGACTTCTGAGAACACAACCCAAAGTAGAGAAAGGGACATACCTCTCACCTCCTGCCCCTGGAATGAGGAGGACAGCCATATAATCAAAGATTCTTTACAATAGAAGAGCCCCTACTTGAGGTCGTAGAGACCACCTTAATGCTTGGAAGTTCTTTACCACATCCTTAATATTGAGTTTTTTCTCTCTCATAGCAGTCTGTTTACTCCCCACAGAGCTCTTCTCACAATCTGTAATTCACTTGTTTTGCTTATTTGTTAGCAAAACTAGACTACAAGCTCCGTGAAGTCAGGCATCCATCTGTCTCGCTCACTTGTTGGGTCTCTGTAGTCTAGCACACTGGCCAATGAAGGAACACCTCTAATAATGGTAGCCATATCACCTCGTGAAGATTTCATTTCTGGACATGTCTGACCTTTAAGATATTATTTCTTATGTTGACCTACAATCTAATACTTGGTAATCTCGACCTAACTTAATACTAACTCTAATACTATCATTAGGCCCAGAGAACAAACCTCCCTTCTACCTGACCATTGTCTCTCAATGTCTGAGAAGTTTTCAGACTGTTTCCGTATCTTCTCAATACTTAACAGACCCAAGGCTACCAAAGACTCAAGCTTCTAGTCTTAATAAATTCGTTGGAGAAGCAAAACAATGAAAGAAAATGTAACTTGGGAGTTGATGGTGGAGAGGTATAAGCTTTCGAGAATGCTTTGCCTTTAGAGAGAAAAACATCCTGGCCTGACCCATGTGTTAACCAAAGATGTAACGGAACTGTCCTTACCAGCCTCGTAAGTGATGAAGCTAGATGGCTGAGATCATTTGGCGGAGGTGGGTGGGGGGTGCTAATGGTCAGCTCGAGGTGGTTTGTTGTGGGTAAGTGGCAATAAAGAGAAAACGTTGGTGTGGAACTGTCCTTACCAGCCTCGTATGTGATGAGGTTAGACGACTGAGATCATTTGGCGGAGGGGGTGGGAGGTGCTAATGGTCAGCTCAAGGTGGCTTGTTGTGAGTAAGTGGCAATAAAGAGAAAACGTTGGGTGTGGAACTATACCAGGAAGACACAGACAAGGTCCAAGTAGTTGAAAATCTAGGGTTAGACTTGGGCTATTGCATTCTTTAGGACTTAAAAACTGGATATATGTTCCTCACTGGACATATATCCACTTTAGATGGGGTCCTCTGGACACTAATTTTTTTAATGTAACTGTATAGTAGAGGCATCTGTGGTACCAGCTGGTGTGGAAGTGTTAGTCCATTAATTGGTTATGTGAAGAATCAAAGTTTCCCTGTGTATCTAACATAATGTTTTAGCTTTGGGTCTTCATGTTGCTATCCAGTTTGGAGGAAGTAAGGCTGTGGGGTAAAAAGTTATTCAAATGGGAATAAACAGAAATGGTGAAATTCTCACTTCTTTTCTTGAAAAAATACAGCAAATTAAGAAGAAATAAATCCTTTACCTTCTAAAATGTGCATCCTGACAAGCTCAGAACGATCTGGTCGACTCCGAATCTTGTGTTTCAAAAGTTTTCGGTCTTTAAAAGAAAAAAAGTTGTTACCATAGAGAAAATATTATATTATTGTAGGGTTGTGGATTTATAGAGCTGGTTGTTTGAAAGCACTCTATTTACGAAGCTACTAACACCACGCATTATGATGGGCCAGGGAGCGTGTTTTTGAGAGGTCGCAGGAGTAGAGAAATTAGCAACTTAGAAAATAACGAATATAGTGCGCCCAACAGCATTGATTTTAAAGTGTACAGCCTTCTAAAATTGTTACAGGACTTTGCGAAAGAAGTAACGTGTGGTAATAAACTAAGCACTTTCATAAAAATCTCTTTACAACTTAGATCAATGCGAGATGGAAGCAGGTCCATGCTTTTGAGAGAGGTAATTATAAGTTTGTAATTTTTTAATAGAACATAGGATTTTAAATCACTTATATCACAAATCAATAAAATCTATACTCGGCTCAGGTCCAGTAAACAATCCACGCTAGATAACAATTTTCGCTAAAAGTACTAATGTCATTTCTTTGTAACGTTCATATCTTGATCAGAATTCTTTTAATTACGAAATGTATTCAATTCAACTCTTAAGGAAGAAAGCCTTAATATAGGTTTTATAAGACTGTAAGAGATCATTATTGCATGCTAGAAAATTTTAAAAAAATTTTGGAATATATTTAATTCATGTTGCATGATAGAAATTTTCCCCAAAACAAACAAAATGAATGAATATTCATAATGGCATTTTTAAAGAAAAATCTTAACAATTATCATGTGCAAGTATGATGGTGCCATCTTAAAGAATAAAGCAGAGTTGAATGTAGCAATGTTTTCTGATTTAGCCATATTCCCCTACCGTTGGTCAAATGTACAGGTAACAGAGACCCAGTAGGGAAATCACCAAAGGATCTGGTATCAGCACATCCTTGGCTGTCTCTCTGCAGGGGTAACAAATGACAAAATTACCCCTCTTATGCCTCTAAAAACTGTTGTTATGCTCTGAGAGCAAGAAAGCGAAGAAGTATGATTTGTCATTTTTGTACAAAACTAGTAACTGGTTTTAAAAGAACAAAATTTGAATGTCATGTATTTTCTACAAACCTCCAGATCAAACTGTCCCAGAGTAAATGTTCTCTATGCCATGTATCCTGAAAATACACTATTTTTTTCTCTATTGACACATTTAGGAGTAAGACTGCTACTTGTACACAGGTATTTTAGAACAGAGGGAGAGGAGGAGAGAGAAGTAGAACATTTTAAAATGAAATGTCTTACTCTGGCTCGTTCCAAGCTTTTTATCTGTTCATGGAATGCCGCTGGGCTCTTCAAAGCTGTGAGAAAAGAAATGGGTTCCACAGTATAAATGGAGTTCATACCTCAATCCAATGTTATAGTATATCATGTTGACAATCCTATTATTAATAGATCACATCTACAGTTCCATTAATTTACTAGTTCCATTAGGAGACCCACAAAATTTGAAATCTTAAATGTTACAAGATAAAAATTATGTATTTCACAAATAAAGTAGACATTTAAAACACAGTTGTATACAAAATGACAATGCAAATAGCAGCTCAGACTAGTTCTGACTACTCATAGCAAATCTCCATTGCCAAGGGGACTGTCTGATGACCCCTTGATGAGTCTTTGCTCTTAATGGTCATATAAGCTATAGAAAAAGTCCATATATCCTTGGGAGTGATGTAACCTTGAACATCACACTGCACTTTGTGTCCAACAGATTTGCGGTATCATTTATTTAGAGCCCATAACAGGCTCTGTGCTTAACCAAGGCTATGTTGCTATTGGTCCCTGCAATAAGCTTACAAGGTAGGTATAAGCCCCAGTGCAGGTGAAAGGCGTAAGCGAATTCTTGAGGCCATACAACCAGATGGTGGTCAAAGTGGTATTTAAATCTAGAATTTTGAATTTGAAAGGTTCATGCTCTTTCTACCATACCACAGGGCAACTCACTGTAAAGACACAGTGACTCCTTAATATGCTAACTGCTGGTAAATCAAATATTCTGGAATCCCAGTGTGAGGGTAAGCAGTGCTTACCAAAACATTACCTACAACAGTATTCTATCAATTATCTTTGCAAAATCTTGTCTGCGTATGTCCACCATTGCCTGGTAACACCCTGCACTTACAAGCATGCGCAGTCAGATGAGCGGATGGGATAGAGGACCGGGATTCCTTGGGCTGTCACTTCCAAGACTTGACCAATCAGCTCTTACAGCATTATTTTCAGCTCTGGCACATGAAGCACCACAGAGACTCCCAGGAGCCCAGTCCAATCAGGTTTGGCTGAGGACCAGCCCCCAAAAGCAGATTAGAGCTGGCCTAGCAGTGGTGTCTTAAATATCCTAATTTGATCCTTTTTGATTGATTGGTTCATAGTCAGGAATGTGGTGGTGGAGAAATCTGGCAGATTATCAAAGCACCTTTTGACTATCACAATGCTAGATTTAAAATATTGAGATTCTCGATTAATAGTAGTCCAGAAAAAAAAGGTTTTACTGGGAAAAATATATACTAAAGAGAAAAATCATTCCATATCACAAACCAAGAAAACAGTTTATCATAGCCGTGATTCAGAAGACTGGATAGCATAAATTAATTTTGTAATTTCTTTCTAGTGTTTTGAAACTGAGTAAGTTACCTCTTGGAAAGGTCAATTTTTACACAAAATCCAGATACACAATCCTAATGGCCTACACAAAACGGCCATTCCTCCCCACTAAAATATAAAACCACCTCCAAACTTGGTGACTAAAGGTAAAGAAAACAACTAGAACAAACATTCTAAAATTAATCAACTCTGAAAAATTTGTGAAAGGAACAAACCCTAGGGATACTAAGGAAATATCTGTACTTGAGCCAAAAATATGAATTATAAATGGAATGTTTATCAGTCCTGTAACTGAGATACATTTAATTACTGTATATAGATCATAGCATAGCACTAAATATAATTAATTGGAATTAAATAAGTCTAAGTAAAAGTTATAAATTGATTTTATGTTTTTTGGCAAGTCTAATGAATTTCAAATCTATTAGTATAGCGATTACTTTAGTCATTTCAAACACTAAAACAAATATTAAAGTTTAAAGAAAGAATGAATGTTAGCCTTATTACAGTGTAAAAGTGTTCTCTGTGTAAGATAAAATTCAAGTCCCTCTTTTAAACTGCATCTGGTTTTTAAAATGTATTCTAAATGATACACTTAGGTGCCTCATTTTTCCTTGGAAATTCATTTGGTAATTGTTGATTAAATGGATACAACTGAAAGCAGAGCAAGATGCAGGCTCTTCTTGGACACGCCCTTCATGTTCTGTCACGTTAGGGATGGCAGTGATGGTATAAATCTTACGTGGCATGATGCCCTGGTCCACTAGTTGTTCTCTCGTCCTCCTTTGTTGAAGCCTCAGCTGGAGCACTGTGAAAAGGAAATAATCACCATTAGAGTTTATCAGCAACTGTGGGATCCAATTTATGTGATTCCAGAGGAGACGCAGTTAAGCTTTACCAAGCATCTTCTATTTCACAATTAAACAAGAAGGATATTACCTGGCACCACGTAAGTTGTAAAAGGGAAATTATTTTGTAATTTCTGCCTGTTTAGTGAACACTAAAGTTTACACAGCATAAATGTTTTGTTTAGTTTATCCTAGTTTGATGACCAAAGCTATGTATTTGTTGTTTAAAACATTCATAGTACTCAAGAAAATAAACAAAAATAGTTGGTTTATACATTAAGACTTGCTAATAAATCTAATTCATAGAAATAAGAGACGTGAAATTCTTTGACACATCTTAGTTTTTTTAAAAAAGCAAATTAATAGCAAAATTTATTTTAAGGAAAGACTGACTATAAACAGCTTTAAGGAGGGCTGCTTGTGTAATAAAAATTGGACCTATGAGATATTCCTAATGACCCAAAGGGAAATTTCTAAATTAGGAATTTAAAGTTTAGTAATCTTTGCACAAACATAATACCATATCTCAGTCTGTAAGTTCTAAGAAAGTCACAAATCAATTGACACCTTATTATTTTAATAAAAGTAAATTATTAGAACTGGCAGAGAACAAGATACACATTATGAAATGCAGACATCCAGTTTGCCAAATTTAATAAAAAAATTAATTTTTTCTAGTTTTCTCAAGCAGATTCGTTTTATAAGCATCTACATATTTTTATGTGGAAAATGAGACTATTTCAAAATAAGGGAAATACAGGAGGTGACTCTGAAAAATAGTTTTCTTGCTTTGCTTTACATTCAAACCAAGTTTCCATTGTGATTTTAAGTTGCCACTTTGATTTTGTTTCAAACCATGGATGAAAACCAAGATTAGAATGATTAAGAGTCTGCTTAAGGGTTGTCAATATGCTTTAAAAAATTACTTATGTGCCTTTCTTAAACGGTGGAAAGAGAAGACAGAATTTTCTAGTGAGTGGTGATGGCTGGAATGAGAGGCTCAAATGCAGTGCGCATGGGGTCTCCTCCTTAAAATAAAACCCTGAGGCCTGCAAACGCAGGCACGTGGCCTCATCCCTTGTTTTTCAGTTGGTCTTGTGCTGACTGCAGAGCAGAGCAGTCTTAGGTAAAGTTCAGAAAGAATCTAAGTTGTCACATGGCTTTTAAAAATATTTTATCATTGTTTGATATGAATGTCATCATCTATCAGATACAGAAATAGGTTTCGGTTTTTGTTTGGTTTGGGGCCAAAGGATCACAAAGCTTCATTGATACCTATTTAGAACTGAAGCAACTGATAAAGATTCTGCTACACAAAGCAAAAGAAATAAAATTTCTTTAAAAAAGATACGCACATTCCTGACATTAAGATGTTCTGTGATACTTTGAATCAATTGTGCTCAATCAGAAAGATCTTTTTCCTAAGTTGATGGAGGATAGTATGTTCCCACTGTACTTTACTAGGAACAAAATAACCAAGGAGCTGACCTGTGCGTAGTACAGCACCCAAAGACCTGTGTACTTTAACATTCTTCTAGGAATGCTAAAGTAAATGCTTGTCTGCATTTAAGATAATCATATTCAAGAAGCAGAATCTCAAGAAAAAGACAACTGAGAGGAGAAAAGGGTTAGAACAGTTCTCCAGTTCAAAGGTTGATACTTCTGGAACATGGGGGTCCATGTCTGTTGGAGAACCTCCAGTAGGAAAATCTTTCCTTTCTCCCAAGGGAATCCTCAAAAGAGTAAAAAACAAAGAGTAATGAAAACATCAATGGCCCCCTTTTTGGTTTAAAACAAAAACCAAACAAAGCACACATTTGTGAGACAAATCTATCAGACATAATACGTTTTTTGGGTGAATGACATCTTTGAATGATGCATACATCTGCAACAACTTGATTTGCAAACCAACACTCTGATGACAACAGCTGGTTAGTCTTAGAAGCATCTCTTGATTGTACATTGGTCATTTCAGGTGCCTTCATTTACCAGGACAGCAATCCTGTCAGCTGTAATCATCTATGACCAGAAATCACACTTTCATGCCAACATGGAAAAAGGTACCTGCTATCAGGAGGGTAACACACAACATGGATGCATGTCACTCCCATCTGTTTCTACTTCCAACACTTCTGACACCAGATGTGTGGGTTTTTTCCCTCATACCAACCAGTTCTCCAACTCTGGATGCCCAACTGGGTGTCCAATGATTCAATTCTAACACTAGGTACCTGGAGTTAGTGTCAGATCCTACAAGTTAAAGGGCTCTATCCCCAGAGACTGCCCTCACTTCAGATGCCAACTGTTAGTCCAAACCACTCAGACTTTTGACCAGTGAATTATAAAGTTGGGAGGTTCCTATAATCCCCTCCCCAGGTTTGATAATTTGCTAGAACAGCTCACAGAACTCAGGAAGGCACTTTATCTATTATTAGTAGTTTATTATAAAGGATATAACTCAGACACAGCTAAATGGAAGAGACACATAGGGCATGGGAGAAGGGGCACAGAGCTCCCATGCCCTCTCTAGGTACACCACCTTTCCTCTGGCCATGCCTTGGTCTTTCTGGTGATCAGCCCCTATCTGGAAGCTACCTAAAGGCTTTCAACTACCTGTCATCTCAGTAGCATACAAAAATCACTCTCATCACTCTAGAGTCCAAGGATCTTAGAAAGAAACTCTTTGTCAAGAACTAGCGACTAAGACCAAATGTATAACAAATGATGCTCCTATTACTCAGGACATTTAGGAGAACTTTAGGAGTTCTGTGCCAGGAACCCGAGAGAGAGAACACATATACATTTCTAATTGTATTCACAATATCGTAGACACCAACCACTAATTATTAAAATAAAACAAAAAATTTGTGTTTTCTATGTGGCCAAATAAGCAACCAAACAATCGTACTTATACTGCTTGAAGGTAGGAGAATAATTTCCCCAATTAATGCTCTCATCATTGCCTATATAACTTTCCCAAGAAGCAAGAACCTCCCAATACAAGTATTATTCAAAGCAGCTGTGGCCATCAGCCTCCCCCAGGCACATTCATTTATTTAGAGCATATCTGTTAGGTGTCTGGGTACTGCATGGGGTAAAAATCCATGGGAAAGAGCAGCAGCAGTAGCTGTAAACGGATCTTTTTAAAGCGATGTTAGGAAGAACATGAATGGGAGGGGAGGCAGAATTGCAAGTAACTAGCCATTCTGTTAAGTATGTTCATTACTCAGTTTTTTTTTTTTTTTTTTTAGCTTTTATCTGCACCCATAGGTGGACAGTACTGGACATATTATATTGAATATGAGGCACTATGCCCTAGCAAGAGCTCAGGTACATTGCTACTTTGGGTTAGTATTAAAACACAATTATACTTTGGGAGGCCAGGATGAGACGGGCAGATCACTTGAGGTCAGGAGTTTGAGACCAGCCTGGCCAACATGGTGAAACCTGTCTCTACTGAAAATACAAAAACTAGCCAGGCAAGGTGGCAGATGCCTGTAATCCCAGCTACTCAGGAGGCTGAGGCAGAAGAATCATTTGAACCCAGTGAGCTGAGATCGTGCCATTGCACTCCAGCCTGGGCAACAGAGCGATACTCTGTCTCGAAACAGAAACACACAATTATAGTATTATTTGTTGATGTCAACTAAAACCAGTTATTCACAATTGACACATGCTATTCTGAGAGCAACTACTACTTATAAAAAGTACCAATCATATAGGTATAGACTCATAATTTTAGCAGATATCAAACTTGCTTTCAGAACTTCTGTTCATCAAATTAGTAACAAAATTAACGTATAAGTCAGAGCAGATATCTGCACCTTAGACGGAGACCATCCAAGGCCAGGAAGAACACGGCTTGAATGATACAGACAGCTTAACTGTCATGCCACACAGAAGTTAGGCAGAATGTGCTGGTGCTTATTCAGAACTGAGGAAGGGGTAAGGGACCCTGAAAACAGAGGACCAGACTCTTTTAATGATCAGAGAGGCATTTACGGTTGTGGGATCAGGAATGCTTTATCAAGTTTTCCTGGGACCTTCATGGATTAAGCCTGGAGACCTTCTTCCTCCCTTTTCAGCCTCCATGCTCACCCTCCATGTTTATATCTGCATGGAGGGAAAAAAGGCTTAGATCACTGAATGTCACTCAACCTTGCACTGTTGTCTGACACACTGTGCTTGTGTTGACAAGATTTCATATCTGTAGCTGCAACCAAAGACTAGACACTGGCCTGGTACTGCTTTCCTGTGGCAGAGGCAGTCTGGCAACGGCCTCATGTGTCAAAACTGAACCCAAGAGCATTCTCTCCTGGTGACTTGTTGAGTGGATGAACCGTACTATTGGGTTGACATCATAGCCTCCATCCTCTTAGTAAGTTGAGTAACATTCAGTATCTTCCATGGCCATTTTGCAAATAGTAGCATGCAAGAAAAGGATACACGTACAAACTATAGAATCCTCACGGGAATAAATAGTTCAAAACACTGTGTACATCCTTTCAGAAACAAAGGACATAAGTAATAACGAGAAATAGACTTCATGTTACAATTACATTTGAACATTTTTAAAGAATATTAATTTTGAAAAAGGTAAAGGCTAAACAATCCAACACATGGTCCTAAGAAATCCTGAAGTTTAGAATCATGGTTTAAAACAGGGTATAAACCTGTTTCATTTTGTCAAAGGTGGGGGCAGATATAAAACAGCATATCTCATACAGGTAGCATTGTATTCTCTGGGCAAAACATTAACCCCAAGTTGAGAATTCTACAGTAGTTGTATATTTCCAGATGACAAAACTCACAAGAGGCAGGCAAAGCACCCTCATGGATGGAGGGAGATGAGGTTATAAATCCATTTACTTCTGTACGTATCCCATCTTTCCTAACTAGCCTAGGTCCCAGGAATTTTTATTAAAAAAATCTTTTCACACATGATAAGGGCCAAATATGTTCATTACACAAAATATGGAAATAGAAAACAGTAGGATAAAAAACTAGAAAATCACCGATAATATCATCCAGAGACACACAACTAGAGTTACCACATATTTCCTGTCTTTAAGCATAAATTTTGATTCTCTGCTTCTACATACTCCAATCACTCTGTAACTACAATGATAAATATTATTTTAGTGGCTACATAAAATATTCTGTTAGGTGGATATGGCATAGTTTACTAAATAGTCCCTGCTTATCACTTGTTTCCAGTTTTTTAACTATAAAAAATGCTGTGGTGGAATTTTTGTGTAGAAATTCCTCATTTCAGTTATTCCTTTAATTTGAATTCTTAAAAGGAAGACTATTCCAACGTAATCTATATAAAGCATGATCATAAAGTAATGAGACTAATTTCCTCATGTATTAACTGTCATCTTTTGCAATTGTAGGAGACATCTGTGAACATGGATACAGGTGGCTATTTCATTTAGAGAAAAAAATTTAATTACTGAATTATGATCTTTTATCTCTTAGGGCTAACATTTACAGTTTCCTGTTCCATTTCAATAAGGTTTTAAAGGGTGCATAATTTTGAATTTATTTATTTATTTATATTTATTTATTTATT
>NW_016828387.1:42816-84293 GCF_001698545.2 Rhinopithecus bieti | reverse complement strand
AAAGCGGAGTCTCGCACTGTTGCCCAGGCTGGAGTGCTGTGGCCGGATCTCAGCTCACTGCAAGCTCCGCCTCCCGGGTTTACGCCATTCTCCTGCCTCAGCCTCCCGAGTAGCTGGGACTACAGGCACCCGCCACCTCGCCCGGCTAGTTTTTTTGTATTTTAGTAGAGACGGGGTTTCACCGTGTTAGCCAGGATGGTCTCGATCTCCTGACCTCGTGATCCGCCCGTCTCGGCCTCCCAAAGTGCTGGGATTACAGGCTTGAGCCACCGCGCCCGGCCAATTTTGAAATTTTTACTTAATCCTTATTCCTTATCACAACACATAAAAACAATATTATGTCAATAGAGGTGCTGTGAATTTGCTCTACTTTAATGCAAGAAAAGTAAAAATTTGATTTTAATCCCAATTCCAAAAGAATGAAAGGTAGCTTATCTAATGATATACTGAAATGTCATTCCCAGCAATATGGTAGTTTAGATATAAAGTATCTTAAGTGTTACAGCTCTTTTAGAATTTGTCTAGCAGGTTTTCCATAAAAAAAAAAAAAGTATCTTCTTTTAGTTCCTTTCCCCTGCTTCTTAAATGGTTCAGAGTGCTTTTAGAACAAAATTTTAAGATTCGTTTCCAATATAAAAAAGCTATAAGGCCAAACTCAGTGGTTCATGCCTGTAATCCCAGTGTTTTGGGAGGCTGAAGAGGGAGGATGGCTCGAGACCAGGAGTTTGAGAACAGCCTGGGCAAACATAGTGAGACACTGTCTCTACCAAAAATAAATAAATAAATAAATAAATAAATAAAAATTAGCTGGCCTGGTAGCACACACCCGTAGTCCCAGCTACTTGGGAGGCTCTGAGGTAGGAGGATCACTTGAGCCCAGGAGTTCAAGGCTACACAGTGAGCTATGATTGTACCACTGCACTCAAGCCTGAGCAATAGAGCAAGAACTCTGTCTCAAACAAACAAACACACAAAACAAAACCTTTAAAATACAGTAACTTCTGATACTTATAAACCTAATTCAAAAATTTCACATGCTTTTGAACCAAGATATGTCTTTTCTCTTTTGTTTCCATAAGTAGAATGTGGAATTTTTTTTTTTTTTTTTTTGAAACAGAGTCTTCCTCTGTTGCCCAGGCTGGAGTGCAGTGGTGAGATCTCGACTCACTGCAACCTCTGCCTCCCGGGTTCAAGTGATTCTTGTGCCTCAGCTTCCTGAGTAGCTGGGATTACAGGTGTGTACCACCATGCCCGGCTAATCTGTTGTATTTTTAGTAGAGACTGGGTTTTGCTATGTTGACCAGGCTGGTCTCAAACTCCTGACCTCAAGTGTTCCATTCGCCTTGGCCTCCCAAAGTGTGAAATGTTTTCTTAATATGATGTAATTAAAGTGTCTTTTCCCCTTAAAGGAAACAACACGTTGTATGCAGCATATTAATAACAAAGAGCAGCTTAGTTTGAGTTGAGCAAGCCGAAGCAAAGCATGGCTCTGGCCCTGAGTTTTCAGTGGCACATCGAGGATTGCATGTTACCAAAACAAAGCAGAAATGACACTTTGTGGGAAGCATAATGGCAGGCAGCCATGGTCTTGGAAATTCTTTATGAATAGCTGGATTTCAGTTATGGGGTATGAAGGAGGGTGGGAAAGGGGAGAGGGGAGAGGTGATGAGCCACTATCTGTGAGTTAGAGAGAAGCTCCAACGTATATTACTTAATTACAGGACAATGGACAGAATAAACTTCAGGATCATGAGGAGTGGAAAAAAAAAAAAAAAAAAACCTGAGCAGTCAAGTGAGGGTTAGAAGAACCATCTCTGAAGACGGAAAACTAAAGAATACTGTAGAATTGACTATGTATTGACTCTGAAGTCAGTACTAGGTAATAAACAGATCCTAATTTCAGTTGTTTATTGTTCAAACAGATGTCAGGGTAGTTAAGAGAATGAAGTGGTTGGACTTTGGCAAACATTTATTATGCATTGTTTAAACAGTATTAAGTGAAGGCCTGATCCTGTAAAAACAAGACAGTTTAGAAAAGCCAACTTCCTCATATTATCTTTTGAGCTTGGATACAGGAGGGATTAATTGGATTCCATTCAATAGTTGTTTCAGTGTTTCATCAGATAGCAGTGTAGTGGCCAAATGTAGAATTGCACTTGTTTAATCAGCTAAGGACTTGAAAACAATTATACTGAAAAGGCAAAAGACTGATGAACTACTTTTCCTTTTTCTTAAAAATAAATGTTTAAAATGGTGGTGGCTATTACTAATTATTACCACTACTGTTACATTAGACACTTGGTGAAAATAATACTTTTTTCTCCAAATATAAAACCATAAGGCTTAAAAAATTTTAGTTCCACAAAGATTCACACATTTATAGTTCTCTGTTGTGAACAGTTTATTTTGCAGTCAAAGGGGAGAAAGTCAAATCATGGAGGGTCTCCTTCTGAGCCCGGGACTCAAACAGAACACGAGGTGTACTGCTAGTATCTTGATTTAAGAATCCCTGCTTTATAATATGTTTTACTTTTATTTGTTAAAATAAAGTATACATGCACATAAAAGAGATTTTAAAAAGCAAAGTGAAAGTTAATCCATCCTACTTCAGACCTCCAGTCCTTCTCTCCAGAGGTAACCACTGTTAGATTTCTACGGCTCCAGAAGATGTTTTGTGAATTGTCCACCAATGTTATATATAAAACGTGCAAAGGAAGTATATGTGTCAGATAATACTATTTATATAGTTTGGTAATTTGCTTCAAGAATATCATGGAATCTAGCTCTTTCTTAAAGGCTGTATCTAACATATGGATGTATTATTCATAAGGTACCAGATTTTTTGCTATTACAAATAATGGTATAATGAATATCGTCATTCATTCTGGGGGCATCCTCTGATGATATACCTATACAGTAAATTTCTAATGATGGAACACACACTTAAAATTTTGATAGGGTCACTTTGCCTTCCAAATGGTTGTGCCAATCTGTAGTCCCACCTACAAGATAGTACATTTTTATTTTTCCCCTTCCCCACAACGTATAACATTAAGTTTTAAGGTAAATTTAAATTTGGAAGCAAAGATTACCTCCTCTCACCTAAGGGTACTGGTGATATTATGTCAAATAATATAAATAACTAATAAGCACTGAAGAACTGTAAAATATAAAAACAATTAGTGAGGACAATGGGGCTGGGTTTCTGACTCAATGGGAAATATTTACTGTGGTTGTCAAAAGCTCAGGGTAAGCTTTCTCTTGAAACCAAACATTTTTTTCTAAATTTCACAGAATTTTCCGATGTTCCAGGATAGAAACTTTGAGCACAGGACTTATTTTTTTCTTCAACTCCATCATGGCTGAGAGATGTAAAGAATAGATTTGAGATACATTTAGAATAAAATCAACAGTGGATGGTAAGGGAGTGGATAGTGGGTTTGAAGGAGGAGGTGGTCACAAAGATGACCCTGGGTTTCAGGCTTAAGCACCTGGGTAGACCACTTACTGAGATAAGGAATGCATGCTGGCTATTAGGAAGCACAGTCTTGGGCATGTTTGAATAGGAAGTGAAGATGTCAAAATGGCAGTTGGCTACATGGGTCCGGATTTCAGAAGGTCTTGGCAGAGACTGGAATTTGGAAGTTGTTGCTTATGTAGTGTTTGAAGCCACAGGAGTTTGCTGAGGTACAGAATATAAATAGAGAGGAAAAGAAAGCCCGGGGCTGAGCACTTAAGAAAGCCAACAAATAGAAACCAGTTACAGGTCAGATAGCGAAGGAAGATCCAACAAAGAGGAAGGCAGAGAAAGCTGCCTAAAAAGGTGGAGGAACCAGGAGGGTGTGTGTGAATTTTTAAAGAAGGCATGACCAAGTGTGTCAAATGCTGCTGTTTTAATCCCTGGAGGAGCTACTTTTGTGAAGTGACGGATGTAAGTCAGGCTGGAGGAGGTCAGGGGTGAACGAGAGGCAAGAGTGTGAGTGCACCAAGTGTAAGCATGCTTTCAAGATGATGCCCAGGAAGAGCAAGGGAGAAAGTGAAAACTTGAGGGTGTGACACTAAGTTGGAAAATACTTGAGCAAGTTTATAATTGATGAAGAGCAAAAGAGAGGGAAGGGGAGAAGAAAGAAATGAGAGTGAATACAAATGAGAGAATGAGTAAGAGCGTAAGAGCAGGTTTCTTGAAGGCAGCAGGAAGGGGACAGATGTACAAAGACATCCTTTATTAAGAGACACTTCCTCTATCATAAAAGGAGGGCAATGAGGATTGGCTACTGCTGCAGGAAGCTTTATAGCTTTGGTCCGGGACATCCAGGGAGTTCCCAGATGATGGCTTTTTAACTTTTCAGAGAAGTTGAAAGAAAGGTCATCTGTTCCAAGTGAGATGGGCAAAGGGAAAGTTAATTTTGAGGCCAGTGAAGGAGGTTTGGAATAACCATGGTAGACTGTGAAGAGAAAGTCAAAAAGAGAAACATGGTTATGCATTACCGAATGCTCCAACTAGTAAAGGCAACAGCCAAGGGGAGAGAAATCAGGAAACTGCTTGGCAAGTTATTCACTGGCTCTAAATGGTATCATTTTTATCAGAGGAAAATACCACAAGGTACATAATTAGAACATTTAGCAGTTCTTTCTAAAGTCTTTCCTAAAGAAGTTCTTTTCCAAATTGAATATAATTTGAGTTTATAACAACTGCAGCCCAGCAATTCTACTCCTAGGTGAAATAAGAATTGGAAACAAGTACTCAAACAAGTACATGTACACACATGTCCATAGCAACTCTATTGACAACAGCCAAGAGGCAGAAACTGCCCAAATGTCATCAACAGATGAATGGATAAACAAATTGTGGCATATCCATACAATGGAATATTATTCAGTCATAAAAAGAAATTAAATACTCATACTACAATGTGGATGAAACTGAAAAACATTACAAGGAAAAGAAGCCAGATATAAAAGCTCACATATTGTAAGAGTACCCACTTACATGAAATATCCAGAATTGGTAAATTCAGAGACGGAGTGCAGATTGGTGGTTGCCAGGGATTGGGGGGAAGGGAGCATGAGAGCAACTGCTTAATCGCTAATTTTACGTTATGTGAATTTCACTTCAACAATTAAAAAAAAGAAACAGTTAGCAGAACACACATTATGAAACTAATTTCTCAATAATCACATCTTATTTCCTACCCACCCCTGGCTGGCCCCTCTCACCACCATAATTCCATTAACCACTGATAATGATTTCATCTTTTAACAATTTAGTAACTACAATAACTACATTATATATTCCCCATCACACTGCACTCTAGATATCTACATTTTGCCTCTATTTGCCCTACTAGACCTCATCCTTACATTTCTAGCACCTTCCACAATGCTTACCATATATATAAGTTTAATAAACCTATTTTACTCAAGTTTGCACGGTATACTTAGAGCATATAACTGAGTTGCTACTTTCTAAGGAAACAGAATACAATGTCACATTTAAGAATAAATTACCAAAATAATTTTCTATGGGCAAGTGATTATCATGGGGGCAAAACCCACACTGTTTGACTTCACTGTGGGGATCTGGAGTTTGGGGTTATTTTTGAATTGCTGATGATGGTAGGAATGAAGACAAAATGTAATTATGTTGTTCTGAAGGGTAAAAGACTAAAAAGGAGAGGCTATGAGCAAAAGAGTAAAGAAGGGCATGAAAAAGTGGTAGATTTCTCCACTTAGAATTAATGCGAAATTCAAGCTGCATTAAAGAAGAGAAAGCACTGGCCGGGCGCAATGGCTCACGCCTGTAATCCCAGCACTTTGGGAGGCTGAGGCAGGTGGATCACTTGAGGTCAGGAGTTCGAGACCAGTCTGGCCAATATGGTGAAACCGCTATTAAAAATACAAAAATCAGCCAGGCGTGGAGGCGCACGCTTGTAATCCCAGCTACTTGGGATGCTGAGGTGGAGGTGGGGTGGGGATCGCTTGAACCCAGGAGGCGGAGGTTGTAGTGAGTCGAGATCAGGGCACTGCACTCCAGCAACAGAGTGAGACTCCATCTCAAAAAAAAAAAAACAAAAAAAAAAGAAAAAACAAAACAAAAGAAGAGAAAGCACTAACGTACTCTCATGGATGATAAAAAGTAGTAACTGAATATCACAAATTTTGGGTTATATTTCAAGGGTGCTAATTTGCCAATTATAAAATAGGTGCTTCTTCAAATAATTTTAAAAAGTGGAATGCAAACAGGCCAGAAATAAAATGGTGGTTTGTTCTGTAAAAGCTGTGCTATCTGCACTGAGTAAGCAAACTTCCACCAGCACTTCCTGTCTGAAACAAAAGCAGAGCGCCACAGTGTGCACATAAATATCAACCCCAGACACTACAAAGAGCAAACAGCATTTTCATCAGGAATTTTGATATTATGACTATTTTCGGATGAAAAAGGGAGCAACAACATCAAGTTAACTGAAAAACTATTCAAATTAGTGTTTGAAAAAAGGCTCTAGACCAAGTGGTAATACTGCTTTTGATTTCAACATAAGAAAGTCTACTGCATTCTTATTAAGTACACAGAATTGGAAAAGGAGGGGAAATGGCAGGTGGTATAGACCTGGGAATTCTAAACCACCATCCCTTGCCTGTAAGGAAGTCCCACAATCTAGAATGTAGCATCTATCTTCCCTTAGAAATTAAAGAGCAAAATTAAAGTAAAAACTAAAATGCTAACAGGACCGCCATTATTCCAGACTAATACACTTCAGGTTTCCTACAATAATCTGCAGCATGAGGTCAGGAAGACAATGTTTCAACACTCAGCTTTGGAAATTTACAGGAGCTTTGATAACTCTCTGGTTGGCTGCTGCTTCTGTTGCCATGGAAACAGACTGCTAAAAATGGGGCATGTTTCTTTAAACTCATCATACCTTCACACAAATTCCTTTCTCCTTTTTGTCAAAAGTTGGAATGAATTTAAAGTATGCTTCTCGTGATATGACAGTATGATGTCAAGCCAGGGGCCTAGTACAGAATGGCAGAGATAACATTAGCCTGCGACAGATATACATAAAGATTTTACAAATATTTACATTTAAAAATCTCATTTGGTTAAAAAGTAGTAGAAATAAAGTCCACAGTAGGATAAATGTTAAGTATAACACGAATAACAGGCACTTCAAAAGCAAAATCATCCACTTAATTGTCTGATCACCAACAATGCAGAGGTTAAAACAATACTTGATTTTTCAAACGATTCATTTTTAACCTGTAAGATCATGTTGGTTCTATCCTTAAAGTTCTAAATTCCTTATCTATATGGTTCCCAAAGAAGATAATGTTTGTTTTTCTTATTTTTAGGGCAATAAAAAATTCTACACTCCACCATGGTTTAGAATTTCAGTGTGCAGCTATAGGTAGAGCTAGTGCTATAAGTTAAAGCTCTGCTTCTAAATCCCTCTATAATGGAAAAATGTACATTGTATAGAATGTTCTCACGTTTCTTAATACAAATTCGTAAGGTGGGCCCTCTGAATAAAAGAACAATTAACAACGAAACAGGGAAACAGGGGAATATTGTTTACCTCCAATTTTTCCCACAATAGTAAGCACACACTACTCTGTTGAAGTCAGATGATCCAGGCTCAGTATCTTGGTTTTTCTTTCCATTTTGTGGATTCAGGAATAGGGCTGATACAAACACACACTCAAATATATTTATACACATTTGTAGATATACCTGTGTATCTATATACACACACATGTGCAATTTGCCTAGCAAAACATAAAGACAACTAAGAACTGCCATAACGTGTGTGTTATCCTAATATCATAGCAACTGTGTGAGATGATCCAGACAATGATGGACCAAGCAGCTATGCGCAGCATGGAGGATTGCCACATTATCCCTTGCCATGCACAAGAGGCAACTGTTTTGGTATTAGAATGTCATGTTTCATGACATGTTTCAATGTCAGTAGTATGTGGAGAAAAGTTCTGATGTTTGGATGTTTTTGGTGTTTAAACTCCAAGATAGACAGTCTACTTGCTCTACTGTTTAGATTCAAATAAACGAGAAAAAGGGCAACTCTAGCAGATGATCATGCATGGTAGAATGCAGAGACTGGACACTTGCACCTCCTCAGAAATCGTATTCAGTTGGGAAATCGCCAGCCTGTGTGCATTCACCTGGTTCAGCAGCCTAGAAATTGGTTTTACTTTGCCCCTCACTGGAAAGGATGGCCAAGTGGGTCAAACGGAGCTTTAATGTGGGGTCACTGCTTGTCAGACTCCATCCTGGGAGCATTATGGCTATCACCACATCTAATCCTCATAACAACCCTACATGGTGGGTACCAATACTGAGTTTTACAGAGGAATTAAGCATTTATCCAAGATCACACAGCTAGTGAGAAGCAGAGCCAGAATTAAGGAGGAAAATTTAGTCTTTCCACAAGATAATTTTTCAAAAAAAAAAAAAGCATACAAAAAGAAGTATTTCCTAATATGCTATTAAGTTTTCGTCACTGTACCAATTAACCTCATCAGTGCTTTCGCTCACACTATCTCTATTTTATAAGAAATCTTGTACCTTAACATTCCAATAGAGAAAGTTCTTACATCAGTTAAGAGTTCACTGGTGTTATAGACCGAAATGTATCCCTCTCAAATTCCTACATGGAAGCCCTAACCCCCAATGTGACTGTATTTGGAAAAACGGCTTTTCAGAGGTAAAGTTAAATGAGGTCATGAGGTTGGGACCCTGATCTGACAGGGTTAGTGTCTTCATGAGAAGAGACACTAGAGAGCTCACCCTCCCTCTTCCTCTCCCTGTGCATGCACAGCAAGAAGGCTACAAGCCAGGAAGAGACCCACTACCATTAACTGGCCCTACCAGGCTTCCTAGCCTCCAGAACTGTGAGAAAAGTGACTTCTGCTGTTTAAGCCATGCAGTCCATGGTATTTTGTTATTGCAGTATAAGCTGACTAACACAACTGGGAAGACACAAAGAAATGTTGAGATTCTCTTTGCCATTCTGATGCCTGCTAAAAAACCCTGATAAAGCTATCTTTAGGAAACAATGGAAAACCCAATGTTTCAAACTTACCTATGTTTTTTCCTGAAAGCTTTTAATAAATTAGACTGGTGTTATGATAGTACAGATGCTCCTTCACTTACGATGGGTTTAAGTCAAAAACTGTAAGTCAAAATGCATTTAATACTTTGATAAACCCATCATAAAGTCAAAAATCCTAACTTGAACCACTGTAAGCAGGGACTATATCACCTTAATGAGGTGAGACTGATATGATGAAATAGTAATCAAGGCCTATCCTGATGCTGAATGTAGGCTTTAAAATGGTTTTAATGGTAATTTTGATGTGCTTTTTTCCTTTAGGTGATGGAATCAGAATAACCACAGCAGCCCTAGGAACACTTTCCTGATTATTCTATCCCAGGAAATAAACATCCTCCTGTGAAACAATATTTACCAAGTGAGCAGCAGATGTCATGGGCCGGCAGGTGCAAGCACCGTGGTTAACAAAATAGACTTAGCACCATCCTCATAGATCTTACAGTCTAGAGAGGGAGAGGGATATTGAATAAAATAATAGTGATAGATACATACAAAGACTACAAGGATCTAAGTCAGTTTGAGGAGGGAGGAGTGGTACTGAAGAGCCTCTGTGAGAAGGCAACATCTGAAGTGAAACTGAAAGGGTGAGCTGCAAGTGTTCAGGCCAGGGGCTGGGGAGGGGAGGCATTTTAGAGAGATGAGAGATGAGGGAGAGGGAGTCCAGCGGCTTCTGGAAACATAGGCAGGGTCTTTTACCCCACGGATTTTTTATTTTATCCCAAGTACAATGGAAATCAATTACAAGATGTGAGCCAGTGACACAACGGAATAGGATTACATGATCTTTTTTTTTTTTTTTTTTTTTTTTTTTTTTTGAGACAGGGTTTCACTCTTGCCCAGGTTGGAGTGCAGCGATGCTCCAACCATTGTATAATGACCATTGTAATACAATGATCACTCCTGACATTGGTGGAGGATGAAGGAATGAAAGGGGCCAGAATGTGTGTAGGGGGAGGGAAAGCCAGTGAGGCTGCGCTCTTTCTGCTGGAGTAAAGATGCCCGTAAATATGCGATCTGAGTAAAGGGGACCTGGACAGGGCTGTTGGCCGTGGTGATACAGTGCCGTGGACAGATGAAATATTTCTGAGGTAGAATTGGCAGCTTTGGCGGCAGGACTTGGTGACAGGTTCTGAGGAGGTCAAGGAAGGTGTCAAGAATTGCTCCCAACTAGGTTCCTGGCAGGAGCCACTGGGTGGACAGAGGTGCTGTTTATTGAGATGGGGAACCCTGGAAGAATGTTTGGTGGGAGGGAATAAAAGGCCCACTGGAAACATCAGGGAGGCAGATGGCTGTGCAGGTCTGCAGCACAAGAGAGGCCCAGCCCCCAATCTGTAATGCTTGCTCATTTGGACCAAAGTGTATACAGTTTTTTTCTGTTACCTCATGAATGTGTTTGTGCTTTAACTTCTATTATCATTTAGTTTCTCACTGTTTAGGCTATCAGCTCCCTGGATGCAGGGGCTTACAGAAGTTTAACATAACTGGCATTGTGCTTTGTGAAAGCACTCAAACTTTGCTAAATAAAATTATTTCTAATAAAAAATTACATAACTTCATCTCAATAGTATGCACCTTTTAAAAATATTGAATAGTGTCTGTGAAGAGAGATCTTTCACTTTTTCATTCCTGTTGTGTAAGAACCATATCTCATATCTTTTCAAATTTACTTTTTGATACAGAGGTCTTGTTCTGTCGCCCAGGCTGGAGTGCAGTGGCGTGATCACAGCTCACTGCAGCCTCAGACTCTTGAGTTCAAGGGATTACTGCATCTCAGCTTCCTAAGCAGGTAAGCCCACAGGCATGAGCCACTACACCTGGCTAATTTTTTTTTTTTTTTGTAAAGTCGGAGTTTTGCTATGTTGCCCAGGCTGGTCTTAAACTCCTGGGCTCAAGTGATCCTCCTGCCTCAGACTCCCACAAGTGCTGGGATTATAGGTGTGAGCCACCGTGCCCCACTCTTTTAAAAAACATTTAGTGGCAACTCACTTGTATAACACTTGCAATTAGTAGAATGTTGGCAGAAAATAAAGAAGACATTCCAAAAGAAATCAAAATAGATGTTGCAAAATTCATGTGCTTATAACACCTTCTGTACGTTTTAACCATTTATTTTAATTGTTTATTTTATTTTTGAAGATGATTAGAAGCAGCAATCAGAAAAGGAAGAGCACCCCGAAGTGGCAGATGATTAAAAATCAAACAACAAATAACCATTTGAGTAATCTAGTAATGATCCAGCAATCATTCTGTGCATGGACAACAATCTTACATACCTTAACAGTGCCTTCGGGGCACCATGGCATTACATTTGGGGTGAGCCATTAATTTATAATGGAACTATAAATTATATCTGAAGGTGATAATTCCAATTATTATATTCTGTTTAAGAAGGCAGAGAAGGGTATAATACTCTTCAAATACTTACGCATAATAATAATGTGTCTATGAGATGCAGGACATTGGGGATGAGGGGAAAATAGGCCAGACAAGAATTCTTTCCCCAAGAAATACTATGGGGCTAATAGCAAAGACAGCACAGATGTATATTACACGAGCATAAGGTGAAATGCCATAGAACGGTACAGATACAGTTACTGGGAATACACAGGAGAGAAGAAATTATCATTAGCTGATGGGATCAAGTGCCTTTCTTTAAAAAACGGCACAGGAATTGGGTTTTAAGAGACAGGGCCTGCAAGGCTGGAGCGAGAGGAGCAAAGCACTGAGTAGCGTTGTCCAGAGCTTTCTGTGAGGGCAGAAATGGAAATGTTCAATGCAGCAGCCACTAGCCACATGTGGCTCCTGAGTAGTTGAAATGTGGCTAATGTGACTGAGGAGCTCAATTTTTAAAACAAATTTATTTCATTTTAATTATTTTAAATTTAAGCAGCCATATGTGGATAGTGGACAGTACAGGTAGAGTATGCATAATTTCCTTCATTTAAAAAAGTTCTGGTGCTTTGGTAAAGTGATTTATTTAATCTCGATGTATTTCCAGGTTGGAATATTCATAATATCTCAGACAAATGTTCATTTTCTTCTCAAAGCTACCACAGACACATCCCAGTACGGTATGTTAATTTACTGCATTGCTGGCTGGGCCATCTACCATGAGCTTTCATGTACTTCATCTTGGCTATTAGCCAGTGTGTGGCAGAAATGGAAATGTGGCCCCCCAAGTCTGTAACTCCTCCCCACTCCCTTGACACTCATGGTTGAACCACACAATGACGGAAGCCCAGGTCCCCAGGTCACTTCTTGGAGGACAGCTGTCTAGGATAGTTGTCCTGCCAACACTGGACTGTGTTTTGAGCAAGAAATGCACTTTGAATGGTTAAAACACTGCGATTGGGGGTTGACTGTTAGGGCAGTTTTTTTTTTTTTTTTTTTTTTTTTTGAGACGGAGTCTCGCTCTGTCACCCAGGCTGGAGTGCTGTGGCCGGATCTCAGCTCACTGCAAGCTCCGCCTCCTGGGTTCACGCCATTCTCCTGTCTCAGCCTCCCGGGTAGCTGGGACTACAGGCGCCGCCACGTCGCCCGGCTAGTTTTTTGTAGTTTTAGTAGAGACGGGGTTTCACCGTGTTAGCCAGGATGGTCTCGATCTCCTGACCTCGTGATCCGCCCGACTCGGCCTCCCAAAGTGCTGGGATAACAGGCTTGAGCCACCGCGCCCGGCCAGGGCAGTTTTAGTCAAAGCAATTAACACATAACTCAGTTTTCTTTCTGTATTATCTTATTTTTTACCATTAGAGAGTCCTTTATATCAAATATCATTTTTTCCTCTTAAAATCTATTTGCCTATAATAAATATGGAACATAACTAGCTAGTAGCATTAGAATTATGATTCACTTATCTCAATAATGACTCAGGTTAAAACACTTATCTGAATTAAATCATCTCAATTTATTTGATTTTTTTCCTGAAAATTCATAATTATCAATTCTTCAGTTGTCATGTCAGAATGGTTTGTAATACTCTTCTTAGTTGTAGATCCAGAAATTAAAAGCTCATGTATGTTGAGTGTAATTAGAGAATATTTGAAGCCGTTTGTAGACAAGTTAAAAGTTGAGATTTCCTATTGCTGCTTTGACAAAAGAAACTAGTCTAAGGAGAATTTTCTGTTTTGAATTTGTTCAGGGGAATTCATGACATTTATTGCTGTTCTCTCCTACAGGAGAAAATAATTAAATTCTCCAACTACATACACTGGCTGGTATTTATCAAAAAGCTTATATAAGCATCAACAAAGCTGTGAGATGATATGTTTTATTATCCAAACAATTCTCTGCGTGATGACAACTATTCACAGGTGGTCAGCAGTTAGAACCTTTTTCCTCTTTTAAATTTTCAAAAGGTATTGCTAAATTTTCTTGTTAAGGCATTCCATCAATTCTTGAATCCTACAGTGTTTGCTAATAAAGGCTGTTTTCCCCTCATAATAATTTCAGCCAACTAGCACTGTCAACAATAACAAGATTCTAAAACATCCCAATATAAGGAAGCAAGCAAGCAACTACTTGAGAAGCAGAGTAGCCTTCCAAGCCCTGAGAATAGACACATATCAGAAATATGAGAGCCCAAGCTTGTGTCTATGTGATTAAAAAATTAAATGAACCCAAATTTATCCCTCCTTCATTACCCAGAAACTTATAATTCAGACATTAAAAAAATTCTAAAGGTTGCTCTTTCAAACAACCCCAAAACAAGTTTTTCAAAAATGAGTAGAAAACCACTGTTGATATAAAATATGATAAATATTTTTAATCAGTGTCCTTTAAAACATGAGGTATAAACTATTAGGGATATTATTAATAGTCATTTATATATTTGTCTCTTTTGACAAAACAGCACAGATCTAATTCGACTCCAGGGTATCTTAGAGTAAAAAGTTAACCAAAAGTATTTGAACAACTGCTGCCATCTCAATCAACTTCCATGGATTCATGTAAACGATGCAGGACCCAATACTTAAAAGCAGATGAAGTTAACCAGGAGCTTGTCCCAAAGTTAAATTCTACAAATCTGATGAGCTAAACATTGTTGTTCATCTGCAGGCAGGATCAGTGATATACTGAATTTTGGGAGTTCAATTTTGCAAAGAGAACCAAGTTATTTTTATATGACTCCAAATTTTAAAAGTGCCTATCATTTTTATTTTTTCCATTCTAATTAAATCCACATCTAATCCTTTCAATGTCACTAACTTTGAGGCAGCAAATCGCCCTTAATGTCTATATGTGTTATTTTAGCTTCAACCCTATCTATTAGATGAGTAGAATCTATTAAATGAGTAGAAATATTTAGTCTGTTGAAATATAAAGCAAAACCCAGTTCAGTGCAACTACAGTGAGACATTAATTTTATCATCCGATTATTTCTGTGGAGTGTTTTAAAGTTTCTCACCTCTACCTCTTTATATCAATGAATTTAACAAAACAATAAGATATATAATACTTGTATTTTGTAAATATATGTAGGATTTTAAAATTTAAATTTTAAATAGAAGGAAAAAGAAATATGAAAAAAGCAAGAAGAGAGATGAGAAACTGGCATTAATGAGGCATCTTATAAAATCACTATGAAGTAGGTATTGTTTCTCCTCATTGTACAAACGAGGAAGTTAAAGCTCAGAGCAGTAAGCTTGTCCAGGATCACAAACCTGGTAAATGGTGAATGTAGGATTTGAATTCAAGTATTTCTCACTCTAGGGTCTATGCTGTTTTGCCATTGTACTATTGCACCTGTATAAATCGAAAGCATGGTCAGAATTGTTATGGAAAGAATCTGTACATTATGTAATTGTCTCAACTCTATTTTGTGGTTCCTGTTGATGATTCCCTTACTCTGTTTTTATATTTTTAATCCTTGCTTTCTATGTGCCTTAATCCCATTGCTGTTGTGACATCTTTTTATTTCTACTATTCCGTTTTCCTCTACTTTCCTAGTTTTCAAGTAAACAAAATGTTTTAAATTTATAGTATTATTAGGAGCTTGACACTTGAACTTGACTTAAATGATAGATAATTCTCAAACTTTTAAAAAATTAATGATTTAAGAAATTTAAGTTCCCTTCAATGAGTCTCCAGAAATGCGTCCTCAAAATTCCACTGGCATTGATTTTTATAAAAATCGACAGTAAGACATGCTGTGCACAAGCAGAGGCAACTCCATTGTTTGGTTCCTAGCAACAGCTATTTATACTTCATTGTGTGTCATTTATTTCGACCTAGGAGTTCTTCCTACCCATACACAAAAGCAGTTCAACTCCAGCAGGTCTAACTCTTGTTTCTTCTTCTTATCTTTTAGAAGAAGCTCAAAGCACTAGTTAGGCCAATTAAGTGTACATTTACTCTCTGGGTCTCTATAAGACAGGCAAGAGCGAGCGGGGAGGCGAGGGGGTGGCTGATGGCAGCAGCTGAAAAGGGGTTGTTGTGGGTTTTTTTGCTTCCCAAAATGACTAGGAAACCAATTTTCAAATTAAACAAGCATTGAGAAGAGTGACCCTCATGTCTCAAATTCAGGAAAACGTACTCTCTGTAGACCCTGAATTTCTTCAACACTGGCTACAGGAAGGCAAGCTGTGTACCAGTCTTGCCATGCTTCCGTATGCCAGGACAGAGGACAGCAATGCCCACACGTTTGGCTCTTTCCTTAAATCAATCAGTGAGGTGCCTGTGCAGTGTTTACTAACAATAATAATTGACCGTTTTTATTCTCAAGCTTATTCTTTGCTTGCTTTGTTACAAAACAAAATGAAGCTATGCAATGTGCTTTTTAAAACAAAACAAAAACGATGCTATGCGCATTACAACCAATTAACCTATCATTGTAGGATTTAAGAGCTAGCTACCTTCCTGGTTTTAAACAGTAAAAATCATGAGCATCTTAACTGAAAAAATGAATTTTGCTGGAATTATGTGTTTGGAAACCTAAAAGAAGCAGTGTTCTCACTAACACAGAAAAGGAAATGGCCTCTCCGAAAAGAGAGAGGGAAGAGAAAAAAAAAAAAGGAAGAAAATATACAAAATGAACCTGGGAAGATTTTACTAAAATGAGGACAGGCTGTACAAGTACCCTTACTGTATTAACTACTGCAAAAGCCCTACAATTCCATCAGCTAATGAATTTTTAGTAACAGCTACCCAGAACAGCATTAACCTTTCATTTCAAATAACTTAGAACGTGTAAGGTACATGAGTGAACAGAGAGAGCAGACACACGGCATGGTAACAGACAAGACACGCTCAGCTGGCTGACCAGAATATGAATTTGGCAGTTTTGCCCCTGTCCACAGACAGACTGACCTTCCTTGAGACTTTTCTGGTTGCTCCCCTCAAGGCATTCCTTTTCTTTTAATGGTTCAAAATCCCCAGCAGTTAAAATCTCTGGGAAGCCCTGTTGCTGCTTCTTGGAGCTATCGATCATGGTGAGAGGCTTCTGGAGACAGGCAGCATCAAGCAGGAGAAAAGCTTAATTTGCAGAAGAGCGAAGTGTGGTGCTCAGAACACTCTGGTCCCTGGGTCCCTGGTTGCTCCCCACAATACCCCAATCACTGGCCAATTATATCTTTAAGCAGCTGAAGGCAGCCATTACCCTTTAGTTCCCAGCTTGACCCGCAAATACACTCATGCCGCTGGAAGCCCTTAACTCTCTCCCACATCGGGAGGCAGAGCCACACAGGCACGATTCTAAAATCCCACCCCTTTTCCCAGCCAGCCCCCTTTCCCTTGCCATTCCAGCTTCCCCCGCGCTGGGGACTTCAATCTGCAGTTTGATGGTCCGAATCATCTGACAAACACTGAGTCAAGCAGTTAAAAATAAATCTTCTAGTTGTTAAAAGAGAAGACTTTGCTGATACCTAAGAAGACAAATTGCTGCCTGTGGTCTCTCTCCCGCTCTCTATAAACACAGCCACAGGCTGTGGAAATACTTTATACTGGCCAGACAAGCACATCCATTACTCATTAAGTTCTCCAGCTACACAAACGGCAGTCTAGGGCATCTGAAGGAAGCGGCTCTTATCTCCGCAGAGGCACACACTGAATAAACATGCTACCAGCATATGTGAATGAAGACAGAGTCATTTCACTACCAAAGTTCTTTTGTGGTGTGCTTTGTGCTGCATATGGCTCTTCCTGGCAAAGCCGATGCTCTTTGTAATAGGGAAATGTACTGTAATTGCAGCTTTCTTCCTTTGGCAATTCAGACTCAAGCAGCAGTTTTCCTTAGTGCCACTAGTCGGCTGGGAGAGTTAACATCGCCATGATTTTTTTTTAAGGAAAATTCTCCTCCCATGCATTAAAAGCGGCAACACTGAGAGCTTCTATTTCATAACAGAGTAAACCAACGACCAGCCCAAGTTTAATTTTACATGAGCTATCAAGGATGGGCACCTCTCCTGCAAGTCACAGGCTGCTGTTCACTGTGTATAGGGACACTGCTGGAAGGAACTCTCTAGATACAGGAATTCCAGGCAAATGTGGAGATAAGCCTGTCTCCAAATACTCCAGATATCTATCTCTGTAGCCAAAACAATCTGATTTTTAAAAAAATGGTTCAAAGTGTGTTCCTTTGCAAAGAGTTCCCATAAAACCCATCAGAGGTTATAAGAGCAGTAGACTGTGAATATTGTTACATGAGGTTCTGTTTTGTCCACTTTTTTTTTTTTTATTAACTTCTAGCAGAGTGCTTGGAATATCAGGTGTTCTCAATAAACATTTGCAGCATGGTTGAGTGAATGAATTAAAGCAGAAGACAGTGTATCAGGAAAACTTCCTTTAATAATACCCAGAATTCTAAAGAAGTCCTGGGTCAATAACTAAGAGTCACTAATTTTAGATGAGCAACTAAGTAAGTTCTCTAAAGGAAGCACATTTTCTCTTTAAAAGAAAATATACAGACACATTTTAATCGTGCAGCTGATGAGACCCTCCTGTGGGATAAAGGCTTACATGTTTACAGACAGAAAAACCAATATTCTTTCCACCACTTAAACACAGGTGGGACTGGATGAAGTAATCTGTCCTTTGTCCCTGGTTCCAAGGCTGGTATGCACTAAACCCATATTGTTCTAGAAAGATTGCTATCTATCCTTTTTCAGCATCTCACAGGACATGCTTCTTGTCAACTGAAATTCCTTCTGAAGCAATTTAAGTCCATCCTTGGCAGTCCAAACCTTAGCAGGAACAAAGCTTATCACACTCTCAAAAATGCCCTCAAACGTTGTTACTATCTCTGACCCCAATGCTTGTATTCCTCTAAAGAAACTACTCCTGCACTTTTAAAGGAGTAATAAAAATAACCATAGTTCTTTGAGGACAGTCTTTAGGTGGGTCACTTAATTAGATGTTTTGCAAAGTTTATCTAATTTAACCCTCCACAATCTGTGTGGTCGCTATGATTATTTGTGTACGTTACAGACATTTTACACGCCAAGGCTCAAGTCACAAAGCTTGTAAGTAGCAGGTATGGAATTTAACCAGTCTTAGTTCTCCAAAGCCCAGGTCTGTCTGTGGCCTTGCCCTGCTTTCTGTCTTCTAGAATATGCTCCAGCTCCAGGTTTTAATTTCATCTTGAGACAGGCTTAACAGCAGAAGCCATGACTTTGATGGTCCCCTAGTAATTCTACTCCTGCTGAGAGAAAAGCAAGCCAACATAATCATACTAAAATGATTTTATGAAAACATTTTAATTACTCATGAAATAATAATAGCAGCCAACTTTATTTAGTGCTCACTGTATGCTACAGACTATATTATCTCATTTATCCTATTGCAAGACTTGTGAGTTCAACATTATTTTCCCGATCTACACATGGGAAAATGCAGGCTTAAAAAAATCAGTGGTGGGTCACGCCTATAATCCCAGCATTTTGGTAGGCCGAGGTGGGCGAATGACTTGAGGTCAGGAGTTTGAGACCAGCCTGGCCAACATGGCAAAACCCCATCTCTACTAAAGATACAAAAATAAGCTGGACATGGTAGCACATACCTATAATCCCAGCTGCTTGGGAGGCTGACGCAAGACAATCACTTGAACCCGGGAGGCAGAGGTTACAGTGAGCTGAGACTGTGCCCCTGCACTCCAGCCTGGGCCACAGAGTGAGACTCCATCTCAAAAAAAGAAAATCAAATACTTTGTCAGAGGTGGCATATCTTATAAGTGGTGGCCAGGATTCCAAAGCAAGCAGCTTGGCTCCAGGGCCTACATGCTTAATTACTTTGCAAAAAGAACAACAAAAACAATCAACTCCAACATTTTTTTTTTTTTAAATTTCAGGATGTTGCTTTTAAATTCTGAAAATGCCCAACTGTTTTAGACCACAAGCCTATAAATCTGAGTAGATGCACAACTACACCAGCCACTTTAAAATTCTTTACCATATCTGTGTGTGTATGCATCTTCAGTGTGTGTTAAATGGGTTTTTAAAAAGCTATCTTTTAAGAAACCTCTGCATGCTTATTTTTATATCTAGTAGATATCAAAATCCCAACAAGAAAACACATTATTCTGCTATAGGTTTATATCAAATGTTGTCTTTGTAGTTCTCAAAGAAAGTAATTTCTCTAGTGGTGAACGCACCTGAAAGAACATTTAGTTATTTAAAATTTTTTTTGAAATAATTTCGAATTTACAGAGCATTTCCCCCAGAATCATCTCTGAATAGGTTCTAACATGATACTTCTTTACCCTAAGTGTTCTAGTGTGTAATTCCTACAAACAAGGATATTCTCTTACAGAACCAAAATATAATCATCAATATCAAAATGATATTGATGATTGCTTAGTCAGTATAGATATATCAAATTAACATTGATAAGAAAAAAAGCAAACACATAAAAAGAGGAAACAAATTAACATTGATATATCCGCATTCAAATTCCACCAATTGTCCCAACAATATCATGTATAGTAAAAGGATCCAAACCAGGATCACATATGGCATTGAGTTCTTAAGTCTCTTTAGTTTTTGTCCATCTCTAACATTCTCTCAGTCTTTCTTCACTTATCTTTCCTTGAATTTTGATGATTACAGGCCAGTTATTTTGTAGTATTATCCTCAATTTGAGTCTGTCTGTTGTGTCCTTAGGAAGGTTCTGGTAATGCATTTTCAACAGGAATACCCCAGAAATAATGATGCAATATTTGCATCCCATCAGATAATACACAAATTCAAGTATATTCAGTAAATGTCTCAAAACTGATGATGTTTATTTTGACATCTTGGTACTGGCCAGATTTCTCCATGGCGAAATTATTCTTTTTGTATATAATTATTCTGTAGGAAGGTGCTTTGAGAACAAGTCATTGGTGTACTTGGCTAAATTATTTATCACTATGATGGTTGCCAAATGGTGAATTTGAAAACTCCATCATTCCCTCTTCATTTATTAGTGGCACATCCTGCTATAAGAAAAAAAAAATTCTCTTCACATGGTTTATGTTCCCTATTTACAGTCTCCTATTTCATGCAATAGCTTATAATCTGTGACTTTCATTATTTATTTTGATGCCCAAACTGTCCCAGATTTGGCTAGTGGGAACTCCCACAGTTCCTTACTGTCACAATTCTATCATTCTTTGAGCAGTTTCTTATCTTCTTACTCCCTGGCACAAGATGTCCCAGGCTCATCTTGTACTTTTTCCCTGCCTTGTTTAGAACCCAAGGTCTGAATGCTAGGTGTGCTCACTGCCGCAAGGGGGTCACTGTTCCCAGGCCTTCTCTGCAGACAGAGCTGGGGAACATGTCTGAGTTTATATGTATATGGATGTATACACACACATCTACATAACATTTATATCTCTATATATGAATGGATGTAAATATACATCTATATTTAAGTACATATGTCTGTATTTATTTTTATGTATTGAAAACCATGAGTTCATCCCAATGCCTTCAATTCCATTCCAGTGCCACAGGTTCACTTTTTTTTTTTTTCTCTGTATTTGTGGCCCCTTCTCCTACAGGAAGAAACCTGTCTCCCATAGCTTCTGCCCCTCCACTCATGGACACCCTGTATACATCACCACCACTGCCGTGGCTAAAACTGTGCACAAGCCTCTTCACCCTATACTGGCCTGCCTCCCCCTCTCCCACAGGGCAGCTGCCCAGCTCAGCCCCACACAATGCCTTTTCGGATGAATTAGGGAGAGATGGAGGAGACCTGCAGTATCCCTCAGTAGAAGAAGCCCACACCACTGTCACCTGAATTGCTTTCCAGTAGGTTTGCCCTTGTTCCTTACTAGATATGGTACATCATCTTCACTATCATTTGGCTCTAATGTCACGAGTGACATTTAACTTCAAATAATATGTGATGAAAGTCACTTCTGCTATGATAAATCTGCTTCCACAGTGTATGTTTGTATGCACACTGAAAAAGAGCTGTTTTAGTATGAAAGAGATGACCATAAATCAAGTCCATTTTCCCACCACCCCAAGCAGATATTTAATAAGTGTGAGAAAAACTGTATGGCTTAGAGAATAGGAACAATCCAAGAAAGTCTTCAGGGAATCAGAATACAAACAAATGCAGCTCAAGGGACTTACACAAAAACTTGGCAGAGTTAATATATGCTTATAAAACTACTGATAAAAAGAGTATTGCTGTGATGATACTGTACTTCACTATGAAAAATCCTGATAATATTTTCAACTGGGCAATGTTTCACAATGTAAAAACATTCAAGAGTAATGAATAAAATAATTAGTAACAAATGCAAAGAGACGGGTAAATACTGAGGCATACTTTTCTGGTAGCATTCTTGACACAAAGATTGAGTAAAGATGACCTTTTCTTTTCATCTTCTGTGTCTCAGTACTTGGTAATAGATCCTCAGCAGCTATTCACTCAAGTGAATAATAGTAAACTTTGCAACTTCCTTTGCAAAGGCTGAGTCAGAGTATTACAAAATCTACATAGATAATGAGATTGGATATATTTAGGAAGGAAAATTTCAGTCTAGGGTACACGTAAATTTTTTTTCCTAATGTTACCATATTTTTAGTAAAATACATGTTTGATCCATATTTTCTTCCTTTTAACTTTATAAACACCACTGTAAAATACTATACCTTTAGATCGTTACTAAATGGTTATGGTAAAATTCCAACTTTTAATTTAAATTTTTTTTTTTAAACAAAGAACAATTAAATAGTGTTATCTCTCAAATCAGATAGCATGTATTAAAAGTTCTTTACAGTTATCACTTTTAAAATATATATTGAAAAGTCCTTCATTTTATCACTTTAAAATATATACTGAACATACAGTACTTCAGATGTAAACAGATTAGCAAATTAGCCCCTATGAAAACCGCTGTTTCATAAGGAAGGATACATTTTTCTGACCTTTCTAGGGTAATAAGATTTTGAAGGAAAACATCCATGTTTCACAGTTAAGTACTGCAGCAGAATTGAACACCACAACAGGGCAAAACAGTCTGATCATTGGTTTGTCATTTGTGCTTGTTGTCCCCCACCCCGGAACAGACCGGCACACCAGCACATGCGGCACCTACCTCCCCGCCGGGTTTGCTTCACCCTCTCTGAGGACATGAAAGGCAGTGAAGGTTTTTCGGGGTTGGAATTTCCCCATGCATGGTCTCATGACTGGCCTGTGCTCGGGCTGAGGGAGAGTACTGTGTGGGACAAGGGAATGGCAGCATGGGCAGAGGATAGCTTGCGTGGCTCCTCAGACAGCCGTTCACATGATGGCAGCAGTGTGCAACACAAACGGCAGCAGTGTGCAACACAAGTGTTCTGACTACACTTGTGTAAGAGACTGGGGCCATTTGTCTCTTCCTGCTCAAATTGTTAGCATGAGTAATCAAGAAATGACAGAACATACTTTTATCAACTTAGAAAAAGTCATTCAAATCCTTTCTCCATTTCTAAGCTTTATAGTTACCTACATAAATACAACTGGCTACAAGATTTACAACAAAGAGCTTTCCTCAGATGATATGATCAGTCTTCCTCAAATTCTGAGATAACTTCCCTAGCTATGGATATTTGAAAGACTTTTAATGTCATTTCATCACCTCATTGATACAAATATGTCTAGACCTCATTAATGTAACTCACTGAGGGCCAATGTGCATTTACTAAGATCATTCTACGCACTGGGGACATGTTAGGTGTATGTGGGACACAATCTCTGTATCTTAAAGAATACAGTCTATAGCTTTTAACAATTTCTGACTGCCACTTTCTCCTCTTTTCCATTCTTTTGCTTTTATTAGAATGTTCTTTATACTAGTGCTTCTGTAATTATCTGTGGTTAAGAGAAATATTTTAAAACTTCCAATCTGCTGTAGATCAATATGTGGTCCCACCATGCACTGCTAGTATACTGGGTCACATTAGTTTGGTAATAACCAGACTAATCTGCACTCTGTTGAACAAGAGGAATCCACTAATCACGCACTTGAGCGTCTCACCAGTGTCGTGCTGCCGTCAAAGTTTCTAAACACTCCCAATTTCTCAAGTTACCTCACAGGAGAATAACAAAAAGCCTGTAGGATGGCACAGCACATGGACCACGCTGACTAGCACTGCTTTCTACTCATCGACTTCAGTCTAGTCCTCTGACCACTCCCCAGACTACTAGTTCATGCCCTACTTGCATCCTCTTGAGACTTAGTTTTAAGTCTAGGATAAACTATTTCAACCACTAAAGTCTTTCAATGTCTTGATATTCTGCCATTGCTCCTTGCTTATCCCCTGCCCACAAACGACTAATCTCAGTCAAGCAGTCAATCACAGAGTCTCAGGATTTGGTAGAACAAGCGCTAGGACATAAATTTCCCAAGTCCAAAGATGTATTTTTGGGTATTCATAAACTCCTTATGGAAATGTATGCAATTTGTTTTCATTTTGTTAACCTGGAAAAAAAAATCTCCTTGATCACCTGGATAAGTATTTTATAGTCAAGTGTTGTCATACAGTAACAAAACCAGACATTGTGAGAATGACATGTTTGAGCCCAGAGAAGGCAAAAAGATAGCCAGACTGTAATAGTTTGAACAGAGAAAAGGAATGGGATCTATGAGTCATGATAGCATAAACCAGTGCTAGAGCAGTAAGGACCACTGTCAGGTGTCAAGCAGCAATCACATTTATGTAAAAATGCATCATGTCACAGTAAGTTAATATTGATTTGAATTTCATTAGCATTGTGGATTTCTATAATTAATATGCAAAGTGTTTCAGTTTTGTCATTGTATAAGTGCTACTAAGTACAAGGAGTTTACACTTCATTCATTTATAATTGTACATAATTCAGCAATGTTATATTAACAAAAATTAAGTCATCTGGCTGGCGCGGTGGCTCATGCCTGTAATCCCTGCACTTTGGGAGGTGAAGGTGGGTAGATTTCTTGAATTTGGGAGTTCAAGGTCAGCCCGGGCAACATGGTAAAACCCCATCTCTACAAAAGAATTAGCCAGGTGTGGTGGCATGCGCTTCTGGTCCCAGCTACTTGGGAGGCTAAGGTGGGAGGCTCACTTGAGCCCAGGAGGTCAAGGCTACAGTGAACTGAGATGGTGCCACTGTACCCCAGCCTTGTCGACAAAGTGAGAACTTGTCTCCGGAAAAATACAAAAAAAATTCCCTGCCCCCCAACACACTGAAAAGTCAAACTAATCATCTAAAAACTGTTTTTAAAAGGTCTGTATATTACTTAAGTTTGTGAAACACTAGTCCACCGTATAAATATGGAGAGAGGAGATGCTACTGCTTGGCTTACACAACACTCTCTTAAAGTGGGAATTAAGCATTTGCCTTTGTTTACCTAATCTGACTGACTGTCCTATTTTATTATCTTGGGAGTTACGGCAAAGGTAGAGAACAACAAAAGCATAGCTTGAGAAGTTAAGGAGCCAAGATGACTACCAAATCTAGTATGAAGTTATGCCATGCCCTCATATAAACTCCAAAATGTTTCCTTCATCTCTTACTGACTTTGAATCTCCTGCACCTCTGTTCCATAAAGCATTTTCATTTTCCTCAAGATTACACTACGCTACCATCCTCATAGCTTTCTCACCAAGTAACTTGGGCCCCTAGATTCGCTACCAATATTGAGATCTTCAGACATAAATTCTACAACACATTCCCACTCCCATCCTTCCTTCCATCTTTGAGGAAGAAGTAAATTTTTTTCTTGCCATAGGGAATCCAGACAATTTGTTTAGGTCTGTAATCCCTCCTGCCCACTTACAAAACTGTGATCAATGCACTATACCTCTCCACTAGGATCCTTTGTGCCTACCAAGATATTTGCATTTTCCCTCAACTCCTCTTTTCTAATCTCCTAAGATTTGGACTTTCCATTTCTGCACCATCTCTCTTAATAATTTCAAACTGTGTACTGGCATCAACTATTAACTCTAAACACCCACCAATGCACATATACACATGCACACACCTTACCTCTGGTTCATGTACTTCTTGCTTTCTAAATAGCAGTTTCTAAATGAGTTTTCTTTTCTTTCTTTTTTTTTTTTTAAAGATAGAGACTTGTTCTGTTGTTCAGGCTGGAGTACAGTGGTGCAATTATTACTCACTGCACCCTTTACTTTTCAAGCAATCTTCCCTTTTCAACCTCCCCAGTAGCTGGGTCTACAGGCTCATGCCACCATGCCCAGTTAATCTTGTTTTTCAGTAGAGACAAGGTCTTGCTATGTTGCTTAGGCTGGTCTTGAACTCCTGGACTCAAGCAATCCTCCTGCTGCAGCCTCCCAAAGTGCCTAAATGAGTTTTCTTTCTGGAGTTCAGATATCCTTGATTTTAAGATTATATACTATACTTAAGACTAAATCATCTAATTTGAAGACAGGCTTTCGCTAGGTGGAAAAACAAAGATTAACAAACAAACAAAAACCCAAAACCTACAACAGCGAGTAATGGGTTAGCCTAGACCTCAGGTTGGTCCAGCTCTGGACAATGTACTTAAAAACTATGCCAAGCTATCTTATTCATCTCTGCAGTCCCAATACCTTGGATGCTATGACTGCTTAATTAATGCTGCCTCTATGAATAAACAAATGCCACTCAACTGACCAAACCTCTTCCATGCCTCTCCTCTATCTACCTAAGTCAGTCCACCCTTCCTAGCTTGGCATTCAAAGCCATCAGTGCGTTGTCTTCCACCTTCCTGACTAGCGTTATTAACTCCCTACCTTTTCCCTATGCTTCAGCTAATTCGAACTACTTGGTATTCCCTAATACACTCTGTATTGTCCTTGTTTTTGCACAAGTTTTTTCTTCCTGGATTTCCCTATTCCCTATCTCTGCCCATGGAAACTGTACTTAAACAATCTTTAAGAACTACTTCCAGTATCAGTCTCTTTCAGAAGCTTTCCAGATGTCTCTCTCCATGCCTGAGAGTCAGGTCTGTTCCTCTGCATACTCTGAACACTCATGATACCTGTCATCAGAGGACTCAGCACGCCATGTGATGACAATAATGAAGATGATGATGCTAGTTGTTACTGTTTATATGCCACTTACATTTTACAGCACTATATTTATGCATGGTGTTAAGTGCTTTACGTGTATTAACTCAAGTTTATTCCACTCAGTAGCTCTCTCTACTACTATCTCCATTTTACAGTGAGGCAATGAGAGGTGGAATCACTTGTCCAGCTACACAGCTTTTAAGAAGTAGAACAGCAGATTTTTTAACTTAGTATGGTTTCAGTCTAGCTTTGTTCAATGGGTTCTGTGAGGAAATTAAGCCCTAATACCCAAAGGCATCCACTGTATATAATAAATTCACTTCTCTTCTAAGAATCTAAAATGGTATTTGCTATGTCATCCTTGGGAGAACTGAGAAAACAGTCACAGAAATCACATTAGTAGGGTTTAATTCTCTGGGCTGAGAAAGGTTGGATGTGTTTAACCTTTTATACTTTCTCTCAACATCAACACTTGTCTGTATACTTTTTGCATTTCTGAAATCCCTTACCTCATCTTCATAAATTTTACAATCTTTGAGAGCTGGAACTGCATCTCATTTATCTTATTCCTATAAGATCTATTCCAGTGTTTTAGCAATTTTTACATGGTCAAGCTTCTCTTTAATTAAATAAATTCTTATATTTAGCAGTCCAGGCTAGTTGATAAGCATCTTCCTTATAATCAATCAACTAACAACAAAAACTACTTGTTATATATTTTTTGGTTGTATTTAAAAGACATCTCAAAATCAATTTTGCTGAGATATAATTTAAAGACAATAAGGTGCATCCATTTGAAGTATATAAATTAGTGAGTTTTGATGGAGGCATGCACCGGTGAAACCACAGTCACATTTAAGACACAGGATAATTTCATCATTCCTAAAAGATTTCTCTTGCCCCTTTGCAGTTTCCAGATAATCACTGATCTGCTTTCTATCACTATCAATTAATTTATCTCTTCTAGAATTTCAAGTAAATGGAATCATACAGTGTGTGGTCTTTTAAGTCTAAATTCTTTCCCTTAGCATAATGACTCTGAGACTCATCCGCATTGTTGCACCTCATAGGTGGTTGGTTCCTTTCTATTACTGAGTAATTCACTGTATGGATATACCATGTTTTGTTTATCCATTCATCTGTTTGATGAACATCTGGGTAGTTTTCAACTTTGAGCTACTATGAATAAGTCTGTTATAAACATGTCTATTAATCTTTGTGTACACATTTATATTCATTTCTTCTGTGTAAAGCCTTGGTCATGTAGAAGGTGTATGCTTAGTTTTTAAAGAAATTGTGGTTTCTTCAATATAAATTTATTGGCAGTCTTATTTGTAATAGCCAAAAACTGCAAACAATCATCTACCCATGGTGAATGAATAAATAAAAATAAGTAAATGCATAGAGGAGAATGCTACTCAGAAATAAAAATGAATTACATACAACAACAAGGATGAATCTCAAAATTATGCTGAATGAAGCAGACAAAAAGAACACATACCATGTATGATTCCATTTATATATGAATAGTTGCCTAGAGACTGAGATGGAAAGAGGAATGGATTACAAACAGGTGTGAGGAAGTTTCTAAGGGTGATGAAAATGTTTGTTGTCTTGATTGTGGTGATGGTTTCACAGTTGCATACATATGCCAAAATTCTTCAATTTGAATACTTTAAGTATGTGTGGTTAATTGTATGTCAATTATAGTTCAATAAATCTGTTTTTTTAAACCCATAATGGTACTTGTGGGAAGAGAGAAATTCCTATATGTAATACAATAACCCCGAAACAGTCTCTACTATTACAAAACTTTAATGCAAGAGATTATTTACCTGGGCTTCTAAACCATGAAAATGATTGAGCAGAACTGCTCAAAAGGATCTTAAAAAAGAAAAAAAGAAAACCAAAACAACAAAACCTATTCATCCATTCAAATAAATCCCACCTGTAATAACTGAAGAATGATTTCTACAGTGCACACTGATGGTATAACGCAATGAGCTGTGACTGACAAGCCTATACTATTTTGGTTAACTGATGTGTGTTACAGATCAGGATGGCAAAGGGGTGGTGATCCTGAAAACAGAAAATGTAAAATTCAAGTAAAAAAATTTGTATGTGACAAAGGAAGACACTTTTCTGGGGGGTGGGGAGTAGAGTCTCACTCTGCGGCCCAGGCTGGAGTACGGTTGCATGATCTCGGCTCACTGCAGCCTCCGCCTCCCAGGCTCAAGTGATTCTCCTGCCTCAGCCTCCTGAGTAGCTGGCATTACAGGCGCACACCACCAAGCCCTGCTCATTTTTGTATTTTTAGTAGAGACGGGGTTTCACCACGTTGGCCAGGCTAGTCTTAAACTCCTCGCCTCAAGAGATCCACCTGCCTCAGCCTCCCAAAGTGCTAGGATTACAAGCGTGAGCCAACAGGCCTGGCCACGAAGACATTTTTTTTTTTTTTTTTTTTTTGAGACGGATGTCTCGCTCTGCCGCCCAGGCTGGAGTGGGTGCCGGTCTCAGCTCACGCAAGCTCCCGCCTCCTGGGTTCACGCCATTCCTCCTGCCTCAGCCTACAAGAGTAGCTGGGACTACAGGCGCCCGGCCAACTCGCCTGGCTAGTTTTTTTTGTAATTTTTAGTAGAGACGGGGGTTCACCGTGTAGCCCGGATGGTCTCCATCTCCTGACCTCGTGATCCTCCCGTCTCGGCCTCCAAAGTGCTGGGATTACAGGCTTGAGCCACCGCGCCCGGCCACACGAAGACATTTTTTAATGCTAAAAGCTATATAATCAAAATGAAGCTATAACAGTATGACCATGCACCAAACAACACAACAACCACTGTTACAAAACAAAAAGGACAATAGATCAATGTGACACAGACACAATTAATAGGAGGCTTTAATCTGCCACTCTTAGCACAAGACACATGATGTAGATACAAAATAAGGATATATAAGGCCAAAATAGCATAATCAATAAAGAGATCTTATTGATGCATGTTGAACTGATCATCACACTGATAATAGTGAATACATCTTCTCAAATATACATGGAATTCCCCCCCCAAATTATATATTAAGTCACAGGAAAAACAAGTTCCATAAGGTAAAAAAAATTACAAACAACACTCTGATCTCAATGTAAAACCAGTATAATCAATAAAAACTAAAAAGGATTGTGTATCTTGAAATTAATTACATCTTCTATTAACTCATAAAAGGGAAAATACAATCTAAAATAGAAGAATTTCTTTAAAAAAATAGTTGTTTTGTATATCAGGACCTATGGCATGCATTTAAGCAGTGATCAGAGAAAATTCAAATCCGTAAACCATTATATCAATAAAAATGAAAGAATGAAAATAAAGTACATGACAAAGAGGAAAAAGATTAAAAAACAAAGAACAGAACCCCAGTGACCCATGTGATTATATCAAAAGTTCTATTTTACATGCAAGTGGAGTCCCAGAAGGATGGCAGAGAGAGAATGAGGCACAAGACATATTTGCAAAAAGAATGCCAGAAAATTCCATGAATCTGAATTTGAAAACATTTTGAATCTGAAAACATAAATTTACAGATTCAAGAAACCTGACTTCAAGTAGGGCAAATTCAAACACATACAGAATTCAGTAGCCTTCAGATATACAAATAAATAAGCAGTTAGAGATTATAATAGTGGAGAAAACTCCATTAATTATAGCAAATAAAGACGATAAAAACTCTTAGGAATAAACTAAACAGGAAACGTATAAAACTCCTAAAAACTACTGAAATAGGCTAGGGCAAAGAGAAAGACAGTCCTTGGTCTTGGATAGGATAACACATCATAAAGATGTCAGTTTCTCTAAGTTAATTTACAAATTTAGTGCAATCCCAGTAAAAACACCAACAAGCATTTTAATGGAGCTAAGGCAAGTTGATACACAAGTTCATATGGAAAAAATAAAAAAATCCAAGGTAAGCCAGAAAAACAAAAAAAAAAAAAGAAAAGCAATGTGGGGGGAGGGGCCTTATCAGAAAAGCAAACAAACAAACAAATTCCAAGAGGATCAGAGATCTGGGATCTAAATGTAAAAAAAGAAAACAAATCAAACCATATGAGTATGCTGAATAAATACTGATGGGATTCTTATGACCTGGACATAGGGAAAAGTTTTCACACTGTGACCCAAAATCTAGATGCAGTTAAAACAGGACTGATACATTTTGGCCACATTAAAGGAAAAACCCAAAAACACACTGAAGAGGAAAGGCTAATAGCCCAAATATGTAAATAACTCTAAAACTGAGAAGTTCAAAACCTGACAGAGAAATAAACAGATAATTCATTCTTTCCCTCTCCAAAAGATTCTGAAATGGTCCTTAAACGTATTGAAAAGAGGTTTACCCTTACTCATAATTAGAGAAACTGAACCCAAATTATACCAAACATTAGATGGTAAAAATGTCTGACAACACATTCTGTTTATTCCTCCAGGCTGTGGGGGAATAAACATTCGCTTACAGTGCTGCCTGGAATGCAAAGTGATGCAACCCTCTGGGAAAGCAATGTCTAACAAAACTACACACGCATTTTCCTTTTGACCCAGCAACCCTCTCTCTAGGAATTTACCTGACAGATACATCTCTGACATCATAAAAAAAAAAAAAAAGCCAAAAGTTATTTACCGCAGCAGTTTGTAACAGCAAAATCTTAGAAACAACTAAAATGTTCACACATAGGAGACTGGCTGAATAAAACTATGGTACAACCATACAATGGAATACTATATAGCTATTAAAAACAAGGAAGATCTTTACAAACTGGTATGAAGTGTTTTTCACAATACAGTGAGTGAAAAAAGCAAACTGCAAAATAGGGTCAATATGTTACTTCTTGTATGAGAAAGAGGAAATAAAATATAGCTGCTTATTTGTTGGGGGGAAGTGGTGGGGCAGGAAGGACAAATTAGAAATCAATGAGATTTATTACCTTCACTGGGTGGAGACACAGTGTAGAAAGGATGAAGGGATGGGAACGGGATAGGAGAGAAAGGTGAGGAGTGACACTTCTCTGAGGACATCTTTTGTATATTTTGACTTTCAGAACCTTATTAATATTTCAGGTACTCAGAAATGAATAAAATTAGCTAGGATAGAAGACAACCCAAATTTGAACATAAAATAAATGAATGCAACTGCATTTCAAGTAACATGAACACGCTGAAGAAAAGACAGAATCAACCTTAACAACTTTTGAATGCAGATTTTGACTATATACCTGTAGGCTAAAACCAAAAAGATATGAACAAATACTGAACTCCAGTTAGTAGGTATTTTTAAAACAGGTTTGCTGAGATATAATTTAGAAACCATAAAGTTCACGTTTAAATGTAACACATTTATTTTCACAGTGGAATAGGTTAGCAATTCTAAAACTACTTTATGTATATTCTAGAATTAAACACATAAAATATATTGTGGATAATGGGAGCCAGGTTCTAGGTTCTCACTGTCAGAAAGTGGAGTTACAAATACATAAAGGGGAAAGGCTAAAGGAACCCGGTGATGTAGGAATGAAAATGGAGTTATCACTAAGGATATCTGGCTTTTAATATATACAGTGATCGTTCCAGAAACAGAGATGTGTGTATATGCATTTTCTTTTCTTTTCTTTTTTTTTTTTTGAGATGGAGTCTCACTCTGACACCCAGGCTGGAGTGCAGTTGTGCAATCTCGGCTCACTGCACCTCTGTCTCCCACGTTCAAGAGATTCTTCTGCCTCAGCATCCCGAGTAGCTGGGATTACTGTTGCCCGCCACCACACCTGGCTGCCTGGGTCTCCCAAAGTGCTAGGATTACAGGCGTGAGCCACCATGCCCAGAGTATGTGTATTTTCTATTTCTGTTCAAGAGGATCTAGAAACAATGAACACATCTAGTTCCCAGATCTTAGTTTATAAATATTCTACTAAAAGGTACCACACTTTCTTCGAGAAATGGCTGGCTCCAGGGCTGGGGCAAGAAAAGCTCCGGTTGAGCCTGGAGTATTTTGTTGTGCCAGAATGCAAATAAATGCTCAGAGAATGATGTCAGGGCCTGTCAAAAGGACATAGAGGCTAGCTTGAAGGAGGTGGCCAAATCTGAGACACTTTGAGCATCAAAATAAATAACAGTAACAGAGTATAACCCACAGACTCCATGATTCTGTAATCATATAAGTTAATAAAGGGAGGAAGAATGAAAACTTTTTTAAAAAGTAGAATGTCATCTGTTAATAAACATAAGGAATGATGGAATTATTACCACTTAGCAATTACCCATATTTAATAACAAATTTTTTCAAGGAGACCAGAATACTGTAAATACTTTCAAACACCGTCAATAAAAGTATAAATAATATATTTCTAGAATAGAAATGGAAATGTATTCAAGAATCCAGAAACAGGTCTAAACTCTTTGACCCTATAATACCTATGACTATTCTAAATGAATATTCTGGAATATATACATATGATACATACTCTGATATATATGTATAATGGTTTATATGCAATGGTATTCACACCAGCATTAACCATAGCAGTAAATTCTAGGCATGATCTAAATGTTAATCAGGGAGTGATTTAAGTTATGGCACATTTATAATGATATTGTAGAGCCATTGAAATTAGGCTTCAAAATCAAAAAATAATTATTGAGTGCTTACAATGAGCCAAAGAAGTAAAAAGTTATTTTATTTCAAAAGTTTTTGTTTTTTAACAGACAGGAAAAGACAGGGTCTGGCTGTGTCACCTAGGCTGTGGTTTCAAGGGAACCTCTCTCTCGCCTTGTGAGTAGCTGGGACTACAGGCGTGTATCACCACGCCCAACTACTTTTGAAATTTTTTGTAGAGGAGTCTTGGTATGTTGTGCAGGCTGGTCTCGAGTTCCTAGCCTTAAATGATCCTCCTACCTCAGCTTTCCAAAGTGCTGGGATAGGTGTGAGCCACCATGCCCAGCTGAGAGGAATATTTAATAACATGGAAGAATGTTCGCTGTAAGGGTGACAGGAAAAAAGGAAGCCATAAAAACATGATCAGTACCATCTCCAATTAAGAGAAAAAATCATGACAAAATACTTGAAAATGTTACAGTGGTTATCTGAGTGGTAGGGCTTATAGTTTATTGAAATTCCTTGCCTTTTATCGTTCTGAATTTTATAAATGGTCTACAATGAACATGTGTTATATCTATGAGGAAAAAAGGCCAACCCCTAAAAAGACATTTTGTATGTTAAGATTTCTTTTTTTAATTAAAAAATTTTATTCATTTATTTTTATTGAGATGGAGTCTCACTATATTTCCCAGGCTGGTCACAAACCCCTTGACTCATGCAAGCTTCTTGCCCTAGCCTCTCAAGTAGCTGGAATTACAGGCATGCACCACCATGCATAGCTTACAATTTCTTTAATTGGTAACCCAAACTGTCTCTTCATAGTAACTGCCTGTGTGTAATTCACTTAAACAAATTTTAAGGTATTATAATTCTAAAAACTGATTTAAAAAATGATAAATTAGACTTATTTAAAACTAAAGTTTTGCTCATAAAAGATAATTCAAGAAAATGAATATGGAAGCCACAGATCAGAATATATTTGTAAAACACATATTTGACAAAGGATTAGGGTATATAAATCAAGGGTATATAAAAAACTCCAACATTTCATAATTAAAAGACAAAAACCAAGTTAAAAAAATGGGCAAAGTTAAAAAAAGGTGTTTTCGTGCTATTATGTTTTATGAAATATTCAGAATCGGACCTGAATGGGACTGACAATAATCTCAGAGTACAAACAGGCAGGAAAAGCAGAGAATGGATTTGGGGGAAAGAACGTAAGAAGGAGAAGCATGGATAATTTGTTCTTATTCAAATAAGGACATTTTAAGTAAACACTGAAGATGATACACTTGCTGGAGTCTTTAGAAAGATGTGTACAGATATCTGAAATATATCAAAAAATGACGGATGGTCGGAGGGGGATAGGTAAGTGAGTACACATGAGGTAAAACAAAGCATGTTAAAATATTAATGGCAGAATCCAAGTGGGGTGTACATGAGAGCTCATTTCTTTAACTTACTGTATGTTTAAAAATTACTATAATATAAAGTTGGAAAATATGAGCAAAAGATTTGGAAAAAATCTTTCACATGAATACTAATAAGCACATTAAAAAGTACTCAATATCATTAGATATCATGAAAGTGCAAATCAAAACTTCAATGAGATATCAATACACACCCACAAGAATGGTTAAAATGGAGAAGACTAACTTTGCCAAATACTGGTAAGAATGTGGCACAACTGGAACTCTCATACATTTATGGGAACATAAAATTATGCAGCCACTTTTGGGCATGCAGATTCAGAAAACTAAATATTCACCCAGCAACTCCTCTCCCACATATATACCCAAATAAATAAATACCTGTACAAGACTATTCATAGCAGCTTTATTCATACTAGCCTCAAACTGGAAAGTGTCCAGGTGTCCACTAAAAGGAAAATGAATAAACAAACTGTGATCTACTCATACAGTGGAATACCACTAAGCAACAACAAAGAAGGACTGATATATACAACATTAATGAATCTCAAAAACATGCTGAATGCAAGAAGCCTTATACAGGAGCACGCAATGCATGATTCTATTCAGATGAAACTTGAAACCGTAAAAAAAAAAAAAGATAAACCTACCAAACCACAACAATAGCTGTCTCAGAGGTGCTAGGGTAGAAACTGATTGGGAAAGAGCAGAAAAAAACTTTCTGGGGTGATGGCAATGCTCTATATCTTGGTAAATGTTTCAGGCACTTAGGCACATGCATATATCAAAACTCATCCAATAGTGTGCCTTAGATTTGTGTATTTTGTTATATATAGATAAGCATACACACACACACACACACATTTTATCTTTAAAAACGTAAACCACTGACCAATGGAACAGAATAAGAGAACTCAGAAGTGAGACCACACATCTACAATCATCTGATCTTTGACAAACCCGATACAAAACAAGCAATGAGGAAAGAATTCTCTATTTCATAAATGGGGTTAGGAGAACTGGCTAGCCATAGCCAGAAAACTAAAACTAGGCCCCTTCTTTCTTATACAAAAATTAACTCAAGATAGATTAAAGACTTAAATGCAAACTATAAAACCCCTAGAAGAAAATCTAGGCAACACCATTCAGGACATAGGCACAGGCAAAGATTTCATGAAGAAAACATCAAAAGCAATTGCAACAAAAGCAAAAATTGACAAATGGGATCTAATTAAAGAGCAAAATAAACTGTCATCAGAGTGAATACACAACCTACAGAGTGGGAGAAAATTTTTGCCATTTATCCATCTGAAAAAGGTCTAATATCCAGAGTCTACAGGAAACTTAAATTTACAAGAAAAAAAAAAAAAGACTAAAAAGCAGGCAAAGGACAGTATATGAACAGACATTTCTCAAAAGAAGACATTTATGCGAACAATAAACATCTGGAAAAAAGCTCAACATCACTGATCATTAGAGAAATGCAAATCAAAACCACAACGAGAAACCATCTCACGCCAGTCAGAATAATTATTAAAGACTCAAGAAACAACAGATGCTGGGGAGAAATAGGAATACTTTTACACTGTTAGTGGGAATGTAAATTAGTTCAACCATTGTGGAAGACAGTGTGGCAACTTCTCACAGACTAGAACCAGAAATACCATTTGACCCAGCAATCCCATTTTGGGTATATACCCAAAGGAACATAAATCATTCTATTATCAAGATACATGCACATGTATAATTACAGCACTATTCACAACAGCAAAGACTTGGAATCAACCTAAATGCCCATCAATGATAGACTGGATAAAGAAAATGTGGTACCTACACACCACGGAATACTATACAGCCATAAAAAGGAACAAGATCATGTCCTTTGCAGGGACATGGATGCAGCTGGAAGCTGTGATGCTCAGCAAACTAACGCAGGAACAGAAAACCAAACATCACATGTTTTCACTTATAAGTGGGAGCTGAACAATGACAATACATGGACACAGGGAGGGGAACAACACACACTGGGGCCTGTCAGGGGCGAGTATGGGGGGCCAGAGAGCATTAGGAAGAATAGCTAATGCATGCTGGGCTGAATACCTAGGTGATGGGTTGACAGGTGCAGCAAACCACCATGGCGCACATTTACCTATGTAACAAACTGACACATCCTGCATGTGTATCCTGGAACTTAAACAAACAACAAAAAGGTAAACCACTTTTGTACTTTACATAAGGATGTTCACTCTGAATTGTTTAGAGGTAAAGTGTACTGATGTTGACGTTCTTTTTTGAAATGCATGAAAAATTTTGATGGACTGGTAAGTGGATAAAAGAATACACATGTAATAAATCAAGTATAGAAAATGTTAATTATAGAATCTAGGTGTTTATTATATGGATATGTATTGTACAATTCTTTCAGCTTCTCTCTATGGTTGAATTGTTTCACAATAAGATGTTGGCAAGAAAAAAAAAAGAAAACCCACACAAAACCAAAAAAATTTCCTCCTCCACACACAAGGTATCCTTTAATTTCTGTAATTAGAAAGTAATACGTTATTCCATTCTTCTTCATTTCTAAACAGTAAGATTAACATGCACATTTGGAAGTGGCTGCTCTATTTTGCATAGAAAGCAAGTATTATACTTTCTTCTTTCGAAAAATTATGCCCTACTTCTTACTTTCAACTATGGGGAAGGAGAAATAGAAACATATGGCTCTCACTGCACAAATGCTGTATCTCTTGTCATTTCAAGTAAAACATCCAAAGAGGGTTAAATTACAAAACAGTATCTGAAAAACAGGGAATGCTAAATATTTTACAGAACAAAGTATACCAGAACTGAAAAGATACATATAACAGTAATCACAAATTCAGGTTTAACACTGAAGGCAAAGGCTGTTAACCATTTTACGGCTCAGAACGACAAGCTAAGAACTATTTTCTCTGAATCATCTAGTTGGATGAACATGGAGAAAGCAGGAGTGCTGGAAGATGATGTCACATGAACAAGGTTATAGGGATGAGATGGGGAAAGAGGAGGACAGTGAGAACATGTACAAGAAGGCAAAGAAAACAACATGTACAAAAATACCAAGTCCCAAGACAGAATAATGTATGGCAAAGAGCGAGTAGTACAGCAGGGCTGGAGCACAGGGTGTAGAAGGCAAAGGCGGCCGCATGGCTAGGCAAAGTCTAGGACATCACAGGACACACAGTCTGTAGGGTGTTTGGTCTTTATCCTAAAGGCAAATTGGTGTCACTGAAGAACTACAGACAAGAGTGGCGTGCCCAAATACATGCATCAGAAAGATCACTCAGCCATTTTTGGGGTGTAGAGGAGCATCAGACTAGAAAGGAACAGATCAATTAGCAGCCTATTCCAATTCTCCACGGCAGCAGAGATGCAAAAAGAACAGATCAGAAATCACATCTCAGATCATCCTTCTATGCACCACATGCTCCATCCTCAATTGGCTGTGAGGACTAAACTTTGCGGCAATATATCAAGCAACTGAATTCTCTAAACTTACAACCTACTAATACTAGATACAACCCCATCTGATAGGAAACTAAGCACTGGGACAAAAGATTCATCCTGGAAACTATGTTTCTAGGAGCCAAGATAGCAGCAACCATCTGACCTTTTCTGGCCTGGAAAAAAGTGCTAAAATCTGAAATCTGAAACCTGAAAAGAAAGGATGATGCAGTTAGAAATGTCAGGTAGTTTTTTTTTTTTTTTTTTTTTAATTTTGTCTTCAGCTCTTTTTTCCTTCTTCTACATGGAGTCAACCCTAACTCTCGATAATTATTTTCTTTAAGAAAGCAAAAATGCTCATAATTGAGCATCAGCTTTGGTGTCATAAAGATGTGGGTTCAGACAAATCCCAGTCTGCCACTTCCAGCCACGTGACTTTGGGTTTCCAAATCTCTCAAAGCTTCAGTTCCTATTAGTCCCTTATTTGTAAAACATAAAAGATAATTCTTATCCACCTTGCAAGATTACTGGGAGGATTAAATGGGACAATGCAAAAAGCACCAAGTGCAGTGCCTGGCACATGTGAAGCCACTAATAAAATTAGGTACCAAAGGAAAGGAAACTAGTCTATCAAAGGGATACCTGCACTCCCATGTTTATGGCAGCACTAATCACAATAGCGAAGATATGGATCCAAATTAAGTGTCCATCAGATGAACTGATAAAGAAAATGTAGTGTGTGTACACACCTGCCTCCCCCACAATGGAATATTATTCAACCATTAAAAAAGAATAAAATCCTTTTATTTGCAGCAATATGCATGGAACTAGAGGTCATTATATGTTAAGTGAAATAAACCAGGCACAGAAAGACAAATACTGCATGTTCTCAGTCACATGTGGAAGGTAAAAAAGTTGATCTTAAGGAGATAGAGGGTAACAGAATGATAGTTCGGAGGCTGAGAAGGGTGTGGGGGTGTGGGGCGGGTGCTGGGCATGGAGAGAGAGTGGTTAATGGTATAAACATACAGGTAGATAGAAGGAATTAAGTTCTAAAGTTCAACAGCAGAATAGGGTGACTTAGTTAACAACAATGTATTATATATTTCAAAACAGAAGAGAGGATGTGAAATGTTCCCAACACATAGATCCTAAATACCCAGACTTGGTAATTGCACATTCTCTACATGTAACCAAATATGACACCACTCCCATAAATATGTACAAGTATTATGTATCAAAAAAGGTATTCTTTACATTCCCTCTAGTATTTATGTTTTCTACTGAACACAAATAAGATAAAATAAATAAAAAAGTTTTTTTTTTTTTTTTGAGACGGAGTTTCACTCTTGTTGCCCAGGCTGGAGTGCAATGGCATGATCTCAGCTCACTGCAACCTCCACCTCTCGGGTTCAAGCAATTCTCCTGCCTCAGCCTCCCGAGTAGCTGGGATTACAGGTGCCTGCCACCACACCTGGCTAATTTTTTTGTATTTTTAGTAGAGATGGTGTTTTACCGTGCTGGCCAGGCTGGTTTTGAACTCCCGACCTCAGATGATCCGCCTGCCTCAGCCTCCCAAAGTGCTGGGATTACAGGCGTGAGCCACTGCGCCCGGCCAAAAGTGTGTTAAGTGCAATATAGATACATGTGAACTATTGGGAAAAATGGCTTCATGTGGCCTTGATCTTTCAGTAAGCAATATTACTGAACAGTAAACACAGCTGAGGCTTATATGTAACATAAATTGACAGGATAATGCTATAATGTTAGAAAATGTGTTGAAGATAATCACAGTCTAGGCTGCAATGACTTGATCTCCCTACAAACTAAAATATTTTCCTTACATGAGAAGTTGAATCACTTCTTTAGTCTCTTTAAATGGTCATACCTGACTTATTTCCAACTGGGTTTCAAGAAAATCTATCCAAAAGATATCAAACTGTAAAAAAAACTAGTATGAAATGAAAGAAAGCAGCTTTTGAATGCAGTCTTGATTGCATACCCTCAACGAGATACAGTCTAAGAATAAAAAGAACTGCAAATAAATCTTGACCTTAATAGGTTTGTTAGCAGTAGTAATATTGTTGGTGGTGTAATTCTGAAATGATTTTATATACTGTAGAATTGAGCAAATGAATAAATACGTTGATGTTTTGGGAATCAAGGTTTTCATTATAGGACAAAAGATAGACAAACAAGAACTGGGGGAAGCAGAAGAAAAAAACCCATGGTGTTAGATTGAAATTATATTTAGGATTTTTATTTGTTACAATATGCATGGAGAAAGGAATGCATCGTAAGTATACGATTCACTGAATTTGTAAAACTGATCACATCCACACAACTGGCATCAGGAAATCAAACATTTCCCGCATCCTAAGAGCTCCGGCCTTGTGCTTCCCTTCTAGTCACTTCCTCCTGACAAGTGTAACCACTATCCTGATTTCTAATACCACAGAGTAGTAGTTCAGCCTGTTTTTGTACTTTGTGCAAATGGAATCATATGGTATATACTCTTGTGATTAGCTGCCTTTGTCCAATCTTATTTTCATAAGATTCATGCATATTCTTGCAAGTAGTTGTAGTGTGTTCGTTCTCAATGCTATACTCCACTGTGTGAAGTATTCATTTAACCATGCTACTGCAGATGAGCATTTGGGTAGTTTACAGTCTTTCTCTACAACAAATAGTGCTGCTATGAGCAGAACAACCTAGAATGAACCATATAGAACTGCCGACGGTACAAAACACGGTAATGTCATATAATTAAAAAAAAAAAAAACCATCATCTTTTGGGGAAAGAGGGGAAACAGGGTCTTGCTCTGTTGCCCAGACTGGAGAACAGTGATGTGATCACGGCTCACTGCAGCCTCGACATCACAGGCTCAAGTGATTCTCCAGCATCAGCCTCCTGAATAGCTGGGACCACAGGCATGTGTCACCATGCCTGGCTATTAAAAAATTATTTAAATAATTTTTTTAGTCCAGGCGCGGTGGCTCAAGCCTGTAATCCCAGCACTTTGGGAGGCCGAGACGGGCGGATCACGAGGTCAGGAGATCGAGACCATCCTGGCTAACACAGTGAAACCCCGTCTCTACTAAAAAAATACAAAACCTAGCCGGGTGAGGTGGCGGGCGCCTGTAGTCCCAGCTACTCGGGAGGCTGAGGCAGGAGAATGGCGTGAACCTGGGAGGCGGAGCTTGCAGTGAGCTGAGATGCGGCCACTGCACTCCAGCCTGGGCCACAGAGCGAGACTGCGTCTCAAAAAAAAAAAAAAGAAAAAGAAAAAGAAAAAATAATAATAACAACAATTTTTTTTTTTTTTTTTTTT
>NW_016828387.1:0-41936 GCF_001698545.2 Rhinopithecus bieti | reverse complement strand
AAAAAAATCCACAAACCACATATTAAAAAAAAAAAAAAAAAAAAAAAAAAAAGTCCTGGCATTACCTACTAAAACAGAACAGAAGCAATGACACCCAACTAACAAAAAACATGTCTATTTCTCAGATCTTGGTTTCTAAATATTATTCCTCACTAAAAGGAACCAGAAATTCTTAGAGCAAGGGCTAATTCCAAGACGGAGCCAACGAAAGCATAAGATGAATTCTGAAATATCTTGTGCCAGAAGGTAGGAAAGTACTAAAAAATTAAGGGGGATGGGCCAAAAGGATACAAAAGCCACCACGAAAGGGGTCACAGGGGCCAAATTTGGGACAATTTATGCTTCAAAAATGCTGACCATAATGGATAGACTCTTTCCAATTTTAAAAAATAAAATATCTGTAAGCCCATAGTGATACTTCCCTTTGAAAAGAAAGCTTTTTTTTCCTCAGAAGAACGCTAGTGAATAAATAGAGAACTAATGTCAGAATTAAAACATCATACTTTTGCAAGTACCTTTATAATGATTTACTTAGGGAATAATCATCATTCGAATCACAGATGAAAGGAGGTTGGGAAACAGAATAGTCTCATAGTCTCAAGGTATTATCCCACACATTACTTATTAATTACAAATGAAACAGTACATTTACATAAGATAAATAGTAGGAACAGGGTAATGCTACCTTAACCTAGCGATCAAACTTAATCTCACCAATAATGAGACAAAACTGTCATATATCTTCTGATGTGATTCCATGAGGATCCATCACCTATTTAGTGTTATCACCAACAATATTTAGCATGAACTGATCACTAGGACTGATCTGACAAATTCAAATTGGGGTCATTCTGCAAAATAACTGGCCTAGAGTCTTCAAAAATGCCAAGTCACGAAAAAAATTTGTTAAAGGTGAGAAACTCTGCAATGCTAAATAAGGCATATGACAACTAAATGCAATGAGTGATACTTGAAAAAGCAATAAAGGCCATTTTTTGGGGAAAGTGGGGATATGTGAATATGGGCTGTGTATTAAATAATATTACTACACCAATGTTAAACTTTTTGAGGCTGATAACTACGTTGTGGTTTATAGGAGAATGTATTTATTCTTAAAGATGCATACTGACATATTTGGGCATACCTGTAACTTATTTGTAAATGATTCTTAAATAAAGTTAATAAATTGTTCTAACTCCAGGGGTTAAAAAGATCATGTAAAAAAGATTGTTACCCTACTTTAGGAAATTAGAAGGGGAAAATGTCCATTTGTATTTTTCCACAGAAAAGATACAACTGACTTATAGAACTAGTAAAGGGAGATTTTCATTTTAGTTTTAAAATGATATAAATTCCCATAATAATCTATTTTCAGGCTTTCAATTTTACTGGCAAATGTGAAAGTACATTTGTTTAAAAGGTAAAAAAAAAAAAATTACTTGGACATCTTCCACTAGAGAAATTTTTTAAATTTCTTCATTCATTTAGCTGAGTACCTTCAAAACTACTGAGCTAGAATGAAAACACACAAAATTGACTACAGCACTGTGTTCTAGACTACCAAGGTCCTTGGTTGTAAAGTAATTCTTCCTAGCATGGCAACATTTTCTGAGAAAAGTATAAAGTAGAATACAGCTTGAGAACACTGAGTTTTTATTTCTTTGTATGAATATCCACATGAAAACACCTAGTGAGGTCTCACTCTGTTGCTCAGGCTTGAGTGCAGTGGTATGATCATGGCTCACCAATTCCTGGGCTCAAGCAATCCTCCCTCCTCGGCCTAAGTACCTGGGACCACAGGCATATGTCACAACACCTTAGTTTCCTTTTTTTTCTTTTAATTTTTATGAGATAGGGTCTTGCTAAGTTGCCCTTGCTATCTTGAACTCCTAGCCTCAAGTGATCCTCCTAGCTGAGACTCCCAAGTGGCTGCGATCACAGGCGTCAGCCACCACGCCCAGCTCTCCACATGAATAAACTTTATATAGTATCTATTATATATGAATAAACTTAAATGAAAGGGAATCTAGGCAAGTTCAACATGGTAGATGGTTGACTATAGAATGTCTTAACCTTCAAAAGGCTTTTAAAATAAAACAATTTGCTCAAGTAAAATCACCTCTTTTTAGCTTTGCATAAGATTATATTTACACCTTTTATAGCCATATTCATTATATAAAAAATAACAGCATTTTAATAATCTTAAACATATCTTTAATTAACTACCTTTCAAATGAAAGTTATTTTTTTTTCTATTGTAATAGCACTATTTATAACCATTAGAGGTAGCTTTAGAACCAACCATATACTTTAAAACTTTATTCCTCATTAGCTAGCTGGGTGTTCTGCATTATTTAATTTCTCTGACCCTCAATTTATAGGTTTTATAAAATGGAAACAATTAAAATCTACTTCAAAGGTAAAATACCTTTGCCTAGTCAGGGAAGACATCCTCTCACTACTGGCAGAATTTAATAGTTTAACTCACTATTTACCAATTGGTTCTAGGCCTACCGTGTAGGCAAGAAGGAAGAATGTGGAAATATGCAGAAACACATGGAAAAATCTAACACAGTGCCTTGTTTGTAGGTGGATCTATAAAAATATGTGTTGATTGGTTACATTACCAAAAGGAATGAGAAAAGAAATGGTTTGTTTTTGTGAGAAGACACATGGTAACTAAGAAAGTCAAAATAGCAGTGTTAGGTATTTAATTTACATGATTATAGTCCTTAACAAAGCAAAAGTGGGGGAACTGTCCCTTATAAAACTGTATAGCTTAAAATAAAATTCTATTGGAAAACATTCTGCAACAACACATTAAAACTAATTAATACATTAATTCAAATAATTACATTTTCAAACATTTGGACCAATAAAATGAAACTGTATATATAAGTCATTTGATAAAAATAGAATATGATATATTCTAAAGTACAAAGTGTAAGTATACACTGACAATTCTAATTTTCAAAAAAACAGTCTTTTCACGTTTCATTTATTCAGTGATGTCTCGTTTATTTGGCTTCTATCTGTAGTATCAGTATCTGTAGTATCAGCAGGTCACTTGGACCAAATGAATCTGAGAACCAAACTCAACAGTTCCTTGTTGGAGCAGCATCTATCTGCTGTAGATCAGTTATTCTCCATCTCTGTGGCTAGTTTTGACATGGAAGCCTCCCTCCCCAAGCCCACTACTAGAGATTCCCATCTGTTCCCTGTCTCCTAACTCCCATGCTGGCTTCTCAGCCACTGTGAGACAGGCACACCACAGCTCATGTGGGCAGTAAGGGGTGGCCCTGTGAACCAAGATGGGAACCTTAACCCACTAGGCCCAAGGCTAAAAAGTAGGGAGTACGAACTTTGGGGAGCCAGACCACAGAGATTTTGATCAGATTATGCTTCCATGATTATGCTGACGTATACTTTTGAGTGGTGTTATCAGATAATCTCAGTGATATTCTATCTTATTTCTGTTCTACCACTCAAAACTCTTTATCAACTTAAATTCTTCTTTAAAGCTCTGGTGTTAATGAGAATCTATGACATGCTGTGAAGATTCGACTTGACGATTAGTCAGCTCTAAGTAGAATCCTCCCAATATCATGATATAATCATGGGCTACCCAATATCATGATATAATCATGAGCTACCAAATCACTATCAATCACTCTGATATTCCCTATTATATGACATTTGTTTAAAAAAGATTTTTACCTTGATATAAAAGTACTATGTGCACATTATGAAAAATGCCAACTATAGAAAGAGATGGGAATAGTTTATATGTATGTAAATTTCCAAAATAATTTGATATATTTCATTCCAAGACCTTTTCCTTCGCATGGGGGAGTGGGGAGTGGTTGATAGGAGGAACGCATGATGGGAGGGTGTGAAAAGGATGGTTAGCTGCACCTTGATTTTTTTCTTATTATAACCGAGATTATCCTGACAAGAAAGTTCCCATTTAATATACATGTGAGAAGGAAAATACAGTCTTTAGTTGTCTCTTTTAAAGGCTGAATCTTTTGCCAAGTTGAATCAAATTCAAATACTGAGGAAAAGAGAATATTTTAAAATTTCAATATTTCTATAAGAGAAAATAATATACAAATGAAGAATGGATTCTGCCAATCAGTGAAACCTTTCCTCCTTGAGGCTTCAAATTTAAAAAAAGAGATGACTTCTTGAACCAAAGGAATGACTATGCCATTATCTCCAAGCAATCCCAGAGGCCCTAGCATGGTATCTTCTATGACAGTCTCGCTGACCATTCTGCATCAACAGCAAAAGTGAAAAGCTACTTGCCATGAGAACCAGACATAACTATTAGCCTTGATCTTTAACCAACAATTTGGTTTCATTCATCCACTGATCAAAAAGCAGAGCAACTTGGTACTTCCAGTAAGGTCTGAGCGTTTGGGTGGGTCCAAAAATAAACTGATATTGCTACTGTAATCCTAGTCAGAAAGTTCATCCATATGTACTGAGAGGAAGCATGTGTCACAGGAAAAGCAAAGGTCCTATGTGAAAATCCCAATTCCAGACTCTTGTCTTCCAGCCATGATGGAATAACAATCATTGGACTTGACTTCCTGCCATAGGAAACTAGATAACTGGGCAAAATACATGAAACAATTGCTTTCACGCATTGGGAAACAGGTAATGCGGGGCTGTGGCCCCTGAGAGAAGGGAAACAAATGAGATGAGCCCATAACTGCCCTAACTTTCTACCTGGAGGCAATTTCTAGACTGTGGGTGAGAGGAGGGAGAAATCACAGAGGAGCTTGTTAGACTTGCTGAACTGAGGAGGCAGAGATGAGAGGACAGCTTAAGCAGGCTAATGCAGCTGAAGTTTCAGGGAAGATTTGTGAAAAACAGGATCTATGCTGAAAAAGAGTTCCAGAAACCTGCCTAATGGTGCCCTGGAGTCTTTGCTGAGTGCTAAGCTGTACGTACACAGAGTAAAATTTCACGAGTTTGGGCAAGAAATGACCAGGGACTATAAGCTAAATAATTCCCAGAGTGTATACAAGGTCGGGACATTTCACTCAAGCCGGTTGGAGCTTGAGTGCCCTCCCTGGGGCACTTAGCAGGGCATGCAGCAGAGATACCTTTAAAGGGGGTCTCCCTGCCACAAATGCTACCCTAGATCTTTCCTAAAAAAATTTAAGAAAGGCCTTGAAGGTTATCCAAAAGTAACTTAGCTGCCTACCAAACCAAAGCCCAACTTTCTTTAACTGAAGACAACAAAAACAAATTCCAGACACTCAGTAATGCAACATTCACAAAGTTATATCCAATGAAAAATTATTATACTACTTACACCAGGAAGCAGCAAAATGCAACTCTTAAATAGGAGAAAAATTCATCAATAAAACAGACCCAGAATGACAAAAATAAATGAAACTGTTAACAGCTACTATAACTATATATAAGTATTTAGAAGAAAACATAAATATAACATGGAGAAACACAGACAGTACAAAAAAGAACAAAATAAAACTTCTAGAGGTAAAAGGAAAATAAACTTTTATTGGGTGGGATTAGCTGCATATTAGACATGCATTTTAAAAGATCAGGGAGTACTTGAAAAAAAGAGGTATATCTAATAAGGCACTGTAAAATAAAAATAAAGTAAAATGGGGAAAAAATTAAACAAGGCAAGACAAGAAGAAGTGTGAGAGAACACCTAAGACAAATATATATATATAGAGAGAGAGAGAGCAAGATGATGGATGATGGATTTGAACTCAATTGTGATGGGCAGCCTTTAGGGTAGTCCCAGGGATCCCTGCCTCCTAGTTTTTATGGCCTTGTATAATCCTCTCCCTTTGAGTAATTTGCTTCTAATCAGTCGAACATGGTTAAGTTTAAGGAATGTTACAAAAGATTACCACTCTGTCTTGCCAGAAGACTTCTCTCTTACTGGCTTTCATAAAGAAAGCTGTCATGTTGGAGAGACCCAGGTAGCAAGGAACTGAGGATGGCCTCCAGCCAATGGTCAGCAGGGAACTCAGGCTCTGAGTCCAATAGTCCTAAAGGAATGGAATCTTGCTAAGAGCAATGTTAAGTAACCTTGGACATGAACCCTTCCCTAATTGAACCTTCAAATGAAACTCTGGCCTTGGCTGACACTCTGATTACAGACTCATGAGAGACTCTGAGGCAGAGGTACTCAGCTAAGACATGCCTGAAGTCCTGACCCACAGAAGCTGTGAGATAATAAATGCATACTGTGTTTGGCTGTTATGGTTTAAACTAATTTATTACAAAGCAATAGATAACTATTACACCACATATACCGGTAATTACCTTAAATGTAAATGATCTAAATTTTGCAATTAAAATTGTAAGAGATCGTCAGACTAGAGTTTAAAAAGATTCAGCTCTATGCTATCTATAAAAAAACCCACTAATTTTTATTTATTTATTTATTTTTTTTTATTTTTTTTGAGGCAGAGTCTCACTCTGTCGCCGGGGCTGGAGTGCAGTGGCCGGATCTCAGCTCACTGCAAGCTCCGCCTCCCGGGTTTACGCCATTCTCCTGCCTCAGCCTCCCGAGTAGCTGGGACTACAGGCACCCGCCACTTCGCCCGGCTAGTTTTTTTTTTTTTGTATTTTTAGTAGAGACGGGGTTTCACCGTGTTAGCCAGGATGGTCTCGATCTCCTGACCTCATGATCCGCCCGTCTCGGCCTCCCAAAGTGCTGGGATTACAGGCTTGAGCCACCGCGCCCGGCCAAAACCCACTAATTTTTAAAATTTCTTTTTTCATTTCTACTTTAACAGCAAGCTTATCCTTAATATTTAAAAAATCTTTCAAAAATGGAGATGAGGTCTCACTCTGTCACCAGGCTAGAGTGCAGTAGTGTGATCCTAGTTCACTGCAGCCTCAAACTCCTGGGTTCAAGCGATCCTCCTACCTCAGCCCCCACAAGTAGCAGGAACTACAGGCATATGTCATCACGCTTGGCTAATTTTTTAAATTTTTTGTAGAGACAGGGTCTAGCTTTATTGCCCAGGCTGATCTTGAACTCCTGGGTTCAAATGATCTTCTCACCTTGGCCTCCCAAACTGTTGAAAGTACAGGCATGAGCCACAATGTCCGACCAGAAACTCACTTTAAATATAAAGATACAGATGGGTTAAAGGTAAAAGTGTGAGAAAAATATATTTCATGTAGTTGTAAGCACATGATACTTAGAGGGACTATTAATATAAAACAGAGTAGACTCTAGGAGAAAAAATACATGTTGGTGGTTGGAGTTTTCAACATTCCGCTCTAATTGGTAGAACAAGTAAAAAGAAAATCAATAAAGGTATAGAAGATTTGAACAACTTTATTAATCAACTGAACCTAATTGACATTTATATAACCCTCAAAGGTACATGAAACATTTGGGGTCATTAAAGAAATATATATTTTTTCATGAGAGAATTCATTTTAAATAGTTTCATTGTAATAGTTAAAAACAAAAACCAAAGTATTTTCAAACACCACTGGACTGTGACAGTTATAATTTAAGACTAAGTTCTTGAATTTCTTCAAATGAAAATTTTTTAGTCCTAACTTGTTATGATTGAGTTTAAATTCCATAATCTAGAAAATCCTTCAAATTATAATATTTGGGTATTCAAATAAAATCTTCAACTTTCTGAAGGTACAAGCATTTCCCTTCTCTTGAGGGTTCAGAAGCACTGAGCAATCCATCAAAACAGCTACACGATTTCTATGCACAAACAAGTACAAAAGTATGCAACCAGAGGTTTCACTGGTTCATCTGCAAATTGCTATTTAACCAAATTCCATTTCTTTGAAAAAGATGAAGAGACTAACAAATATAGAGAAATAAAAAAGTTGTTAGAAAACATTAGAAAAGTAATACTTTTTCATATTAAGATCATGTCTAGTTAAATATCACTGTTATTCTTGGCTTGAGAGAAACAGTAATACACACATTTTATTTTTTTCAGCAGATTTTATTTATATTTTAAACATCAATCAAGAGCCACACAATTCTCTAGTACAGTCAATAACTCAATAACTAATTTTGACCAATTAAGCAATTTATTATTTCACTTTCATTTCTTTCCACTAAGGAGATCTAAAATATGCTAGGTTTATGACAGGTTATTAGAATATGATAACATGAATTTTATTTTTAGTACTAATTTTGTGAAGCTTGGTTGAGAGCATTATAAATCAATTTACTTGCCTGTGTCCCATTTTTAAACTCTTTCCCAAAATATATTATATTCCTACAACAGAATCAGATATCAAATCTTAAGAAATTTTTGATTGTATAGGACTTACATTTAGCAGTTAAAACTCTGTTAATTCAATTAAAGAATTCATTTAAAGGATTAAAAAGAAACACACAAAGAAGGAAACAAACCATACAAAATTCCCCAACAAACCTGGTCCTCCCAATGTGGAATGCTGTTCACCCTGGAATTTCATACATGCCACTCACAGACTTCAGATGAGACCACCATGAGGCTGTTAGCAGTTAAGGCCAACTACAAGCCAAATAAATTCTAATTACCCATTTCCTTAAGTTCTCCAGGCTCCAAATCTCTTGGGTTCTGCCCTTCTCATTTATTTTTAGCATTATATTCTTCTTTTTTAAAAAAGAAATGCATAAAAATACACAGTAAAATATTTTAAGAGGATCCAGATTAATTGAAAAACAACTTATAGATCCACCCCCTCTAGTGACCTTAGAGCATCATCTAAACAGCTGCCATTACACCAAGATTTCACAGAAGAACATTCTACAACACTGGAACTGTTTCTGTTTCACATATTCTAAAGGTCACTGTAAAACATATGACATATGTATATCATATGTATATATTTATATATATGCAGATACATTTTAACATATTTGTTTATACAAAGATAATTTCTAAATTTATTCAATTTCTTTGTTAAATGATTGGGTTTATAATGAAAAAAACTTAATTTAGAGATGTGATTATGACATAGATTTCCTGGAATCAAAAGAAAAGAATTTAGAAGACAACTCAGAACACAAAATCTCTTTAAACATTAAAAATAACTGTTTTATTACTTCAAAATACCAAAAGTCTTCTGTATAGTACTTATATATATCAAATGCCTTTTAAAAGAGTCTCAGCAACCATATCTACTATCTTAATCTCTTCAGAACAAGTACATAAGAAGGAGAAAATTCTATAAATCAGTCCTCGATGACAGAGGGTTTGTTTAGGAGTTTACCAAATGGAACAACCCTGCTGGAATTCCTTCAAGTAGCCTGTGAAAATGTCAGAATGGAGTCTGTTTTGGAGGTCATAGTCCCTAGAGAGCTCTGAGTTTTGGCCTGTTTGTCTTTTCACATGCTTTAATATTTGAAAATCCTTTTTTGCAGACACTGACTGATGCCTAGAGAATGCTAGGATTGTGGGAACTGGCAGTACCAACAAGAGACGAACTTCATGGGAAATCAGTGCCCACTGCCTTTGCTCTCTCAGCACTCATCAGATAAGCTGCTCCTCAAATGTTATGAAGGTACATGGTGAGACATTAAGAAACTGAATGTCATTTTGCCTTTTTTAAAAAAGAAATACTTGCAGAAAATGGGAGCAAAAGTCACTGGGACGACTGAAAGAAATGCTAAGTTATAAAACATCATGGTGAAAATTCTGAAAAACTACACTGACTTAGTATGAATTAAAACACAGTTGACCTTTGAACAACATGACTTTGAACTTCATGGGTCCATATATATTTTGATTTTTTTCAATAAATGTGTTGCAAAAATTTTTGGAGATGTGTGAAAATTTGAAAAAGTTCAGATGAACCACACAGCCTAGAAATATCGAAGGAATTAAGAAAAAGGTATGTTATGAATGTATAAACTATATGTGGAAACTAGTCTATTTTGTCATTTACTACCATAAAATATACACAAATCTATTATAAAAAGTTAAAATTTACCAAAACTTACATACACATACAGACCATACGAGGAACCATTTACAGTTGAGCAATGTAAATGAACATAAATCAACTGTAGTGGATATTGTACTACTGTGACAATTTTGCAGTCACCTCCTGTTGCTATCATGGTGAAGCTCAAGAGCTGCGAGTTCCGCTGAGAACACCAAGTGAGGCTCATGATCTCCGCGTGAGCAGTTGTCTCTCCAGGAAACAGCGCATTGAAGTAAAAAGTAATCTCTTGAGGTTCTCACATATTTTTCATCATGTTTAGTGCAGTACCTTAAACTTTGCATAATGAGACTCCTATGAAGTGCCACTGGTGATTCTGGAGGTGCTCCCAAGAAGCAGAAAAACGTCATGACATTAGAAGAAAAAGTTGAATTGCTTGATATGTACCATAGATTGAGGTCTGCAGCTGCAGTTGCCCACCTCAGACAAATGATTCATTTTACAAACAGACTGTGTAATCTTCCAGTATTGATATATACAGTAAAATACTGTAGATATATCTTCCTCATAATTTCCTTTATTTCTTATGATGAGGTCTTGCTATATATTGTCCAGGCTGGTCTTGAACTCCAGGCTCAAGGGATCTTCCTGAGTAGCTGGCACTATAGCAGGGAGCCACTGAACCCAGCTCCTTATGATTTTTCTTAATAACATTTTCTTGTCTCCAGCTTACTTTATTGTAAGAATACAGTACATAATGCATATAACATACATGATATGTGTTAATCAACTGTTTATGTTATAAGGAAGACTGCCAGTCAACAGCAGGCTATCATTAGATAGGTTTTGAGGGAGCCAAAAGTTATATATGGATTTTTTACTGCACGGGGGGTTGGTGCCCCAACCCCTACATTGTCCAAGGGTTAACGATACTGCATTCTCAAAATATACATACTAATAAATAAAGTGCTAATTATGTGCCTGTACTATTCTCAATACTTGGTTTAGATTACTTGATCTAATCCTCATAGCAATCTTACGAAACAAATACTAGTGCGATCCTCACTTTGCAGATAAGGGCACTGAGGCAAAGGGAAGGTAACTAATTGGTCCAAATTCACATAGCTAGTAATGGTATGGCTAAGATCTAGGCTTAGGTTGGCTCCAAAGTTAGTGCCTCCGTCATGGTATTCTCACATCAGGCATGCAAGGCTGGGTTAATTATAACATGTACTGAAAGCCTAAGATGTGCCATGTATGTGCTAGACACTTTAGATGCTTTATTTCATCCAATCTTCCCAACAATCTAGGAGGCATATGTAAGATTATTCCGACTATGGCTTTGAGGGGCCTGCCACCACACATTTAGTGCAACAGAGCAGCCTCTTGCTAGGCTTAACTCTATAGCCCTCCTTCTTTAAAACTAGGTTTTTCTTTTCAGTTATCCACAAGAATCATCTCCAATTATTTTTCTGTATACAGTCAGGGAAAAGTCTTTTAAAGATCTTTGTGTAACAAGTTTATGAGAATATACTACATCATAAACTTTCAACATTGTACTAGAGGCTTAAAAATCTAGAAATTATTTTAGAGTAAGAGGCACAATGATCATTCAATAAATGTTTGCGAACAATAATTTTTAAAAGTATCATTTCCATTCTTGAAATAATCAATTTTTTAATACTTGGGGAGAACAGAGTATTCTGATACAGCAAACTTTTCCTTCCTATAATATGTGACAGTGGTTTGATCAAGCAATCCAAGCAACATTCTTCTTAACTGCTATGTCAGGATCAAGGCTTCTGTCAAAGAGGGTCTTCTATTTTGTAGCTATGAATCGCAAATCTGCAGAGAGTGCTGACCATCTGTAACACTTGTCAGTTTTTAAACTTAAACTATGAGAACCAAAGGCAAGCTGTGAATCAGACTTTTTGCTTTTCTTGTTATGTCTTCATTAAACGCAGAGGCCATATATCAAAAATTTAACTGGTGAAACAGACACCCAATGATTAGCATTAGCTTAATGGAAACAACAACACAAATACCATAAAAATATGAATTTGGGCTTTAAAAGAGCTGAAAATTGTCTTTTAACTGACAGTTTGATGCTATTATAAAATGTTAACACATACCTGCCAACCCTTAAAAACCATCAATAGAAACTACATATTCTAAATTAGACACATTATTTTTGAGAATAACAAATAAGTCAATTACTCTCTTCAAATATGGCAGGAAAGTCTGACTAATTGAGAGAGCTGGCAAGTATGTTTAGTAATACAGCTGTGAGGTCTGTATTAAACAGCAACACAGTCGACTAATTTGTATCTAAGGAAAATTCCACTGGTTAGCTGAGATGGAAGTTATCTTCCATGCTTTCTGTTTCTGCTGCCCAATGAATAGCACATGGCAAACATGACAATGAGATATAAGAACACATGATGTAATGAAGAAGGGCCGCAGGGAGACACATGGGCTGGAGGCTGCTGTACAGATGTCATAATGGGCAAGCTGTGACACAGAGAGCGCCTTAGACTTACCCATGCTCACAGACTGAGTCAGCAGAGTAGACTGAAGTCCTGACTCCCAAAAGACTACACTTCCTGTCAATAATAGTGAGGGCAGTTGGTGAGGGCAGGAGAGCCAACGTACAGATTAATGTAAAGGAGTCAGAAAAACATGATATTTGCTAATTAGTCTAGGTAATTATTAATTACAAGCCAAAGAGAAAATTCCAACACATTTGTCACTTTAACATATCAGTCTTACTATTTTCTGTCACAAGAGTACTTTATTATTGATGTCTTAAAATATAAGCAAAGTAACAAAGAAAAATTGTCATGGATCACTTTTTTCAAGTACATTCCCTGTATTTACTGGCTCTTTTATAGGTAAGGTAGAGAACAGGTGTCCAAAACTATCTTTTCTCTTTTTTAGCTACAAGAGGTCCTTGTGATTGAATTACGTGGCAGACATAAGTAAATGGAGCCCCACTTTAATTTTCCTAAGTCTCTCAGTCCAGTAGAGGAACTAATTATAAGCTAATTACTTAATTCCACCAAGTCTTGTGAGGTCTAAGTAGCTACGAGGTTATAGGTGAGTCATACTTATTAAACTAATCATTTATATTATGTATATTATCTTTTATAATTGCTTTCTGAGGAAAAGCAAAGACTATTTCTTAATAAATTTGTTTTAGTTTATTCACTGGTCCAATGTGTAATATAAATGATACGGTCGGCTCTACTTTTATGAGAATTATCTCAATCTATATAGAAAATAATGTACTTCTGTGACTTCAGTAACTATAGAAAAGTCGTCTAAAATGTTAAGTAAACATAAAACAAGTAAACAAGTTTAAGATGATGTGGTCTTCTCATCGGTTTAAACTGCTAATTACTGTTATGTTTTAAATCTTACTGTTAATAAATGTGTTCACTGTGATGCCCCAAGTGTATTTCAACAAAAGGACACAATTTAAAGACTAAATAAATTACTCAAAATGAGCTTCAGGGGTGCTGTAATAGGGTCCATGGTCTTGCTGATGCACAAAGCTTCATCCACCCCTCATTGATAACTAAAGCAAGCCCATGTTAGCATTCTGATGCTGCTACTCCAGCAGGAGAGCAAACGCACTGCCAGCTACAAATGGGAGAAAGTAAAGTTACACACAGCCCCCTCCCTCGCTCCAAACACACTGCATGGGTGTGTTCTGCAATGCACTGAAGCAAACAAAATCCTCAGTAACAACAAAAACTGTCTAAATAAGACACTCAGACTAGAAAAACAGAAGGCAGACAGCGTTACAGGTGCTTATTTACACTGTGAATCAAAACATACTAATAGGAGACATTATAAAGGTTATTATGAAAGAGAATACCTCACCCTTAAGGTACTTACAAGGCTTCTTTTTCATTTTGAAGAGATTTTCACAAACAAAAAGAGTATGAGAGCTGCCACAATTAAGAATTTCATTTGCAGTTGTCAGGAGGCTTACAGCTTGCTTTTAAAGCTATAATTGTGTTTAGTATAAATCCTAAAGCCCAATTTTAAAAAATATTAATTTAAAACAACTAAGGAAAATTATATTCAGAGTATATACTTCTCAGTGTAAGTACTCTAACTCCTGAAAGCAGGAAAATAAGTGACTTATCAGAATGTTTATTGATGTCCTTGAGAATGACATGACCCACTCCACATCCTAAATATGTTAACAGCAAAGTCAACGACAACATTTTAGAGAAATTTATTCATTTCTATTACTTCCAGTTATAGAAAGGGAAAAGCAAGAATTCCACAGCTCTGTCTTGGCTACTGAGCATCTATTTGTTTCCTGCTCATTTATGACACTATGACAACTTTGTCTGACTATCTGCTCCACAGAAAAGTAGAAATTTCTTCTCTCTTCCTCACCAATCTCCATTCATTCATTATACCAGCTCACCTACGGCCTCAAGAACCCAGTTTTGTCCAAGAAAAATGCTCAATGCCACCGTGTATTTCCAGATACTTGGACCAACAGTAAGCCCAGCAGGTTAATGAGAAGCAGGGAAACGCTCTCAAAATAAAACCCCCCAAAAAAGCCAGCTGTAAATATATGCCATTCATTTTCTATTGTGTAAGGCAAGCAGTTTTCTTTGGCTGGGTTCCATGGCTAGGCAAAGTTCACCTGACTGTCTGCAAACATGTTAATACATGTATTGAAACCAAAGCAAAGAGCCATCTTGGGTTCCCTTGTGTGCAGCAAACTTCTGAATAAATTATTTTCTCTCTAGTAAGTGATCATTTCAAGAACTGAAAAAGAGATTATCTAAATTTATTCAGTATAAATTTAATGAATGGAAAATCTTAGAAGAAAAGATTTCAAGATGGGACTATAAGCTCAAAACTCTAACAACTACAGTAACTAGTAATACCAAAGTTTAAAATAAGAACGGCAAATGTCATTCCTCTTTATTGAGGCCTAAAACACACTGACTACTTCATAGTAAACAGAGTTTGAAAAAGCCTTTTAGTTCAGGAAGAGGGAGGTAGATGATACTGATTTTACAACAGTCTAAATCGGCTGGCCTATGCTGTTTCTGTGACCACGTAAACATGACATGACTGCTCCTCACCTTAAAAATACCTGGACTCAAGACATACCATCAAGTATTAAAATACCAGTTTTTAAAAATGAAAATCTATATTAACGTCTCTGCCTACTCTGTAATAATACTGGCAATGACTTAAAAGCTTAAATTCACCAGCCAGCATCCCTGAGGGTTGCTCTGCCTGTCAGCTTACCAGTCTTGCACACAACCTCAGGAAGGAACAGCTTCTCTCGCAGGGTCCCCTCAGAGTGTAGGCACAGGCAAAGGGCTGCAGCTCTTTCAGTGATGTTATTTCTACCCACTTTGTCTTTCCTTGCTGAGCTTTTCCGGTTCAAACTCTAAAGTCCTATTCCTTTGACTGGTTTCCTTTTTATTCCCAGTCTGCTCATGTGAAGGAATGTAAATAGTGAAAAAGATGGATCTAACATGTACTTAAAATGTCAAAATGAAGCTCAATCCCCTGTATACATTGTTTTAGTAAAGGTAGATTATGCATGTGTTTCTATATATCCATTATCCTTCATTAAGGCCTCACTTGTTAGGAAAAGTTAATTGCTTAAATATGGCTGCTTTACTTTTGAGGTACTATTTTGGTCACATTCAAGGGTAAAGGAAAATCCCAGCTTCTCTTTACTATGTATCTCCCCTGTGTGCTCCAATAGTGGGAATATCCTGCAGCTCCACTATCATCAGTAACATAAATATGAATGTAAAACAAGGGAAGATCCTGGAATCATTACTTAAACGTCAACTTGGTTTTCCTTGTAAAGTGTATTTATAAACTATTATATATTACCCATTAGATACTAATCCCAAACTGAAATATCTCCATTTTTTCCTCAACAGAAAATAATTCTAATAAGTGAAATTCAAATGTTTAGGAGTAACAATAAAACACAATCACCAAAAAAATCTGACTTCATTTATTTCATAATATCTAAACAATACTTTGTATTGATTAATTTTGATGCCAACAACTGCATTTTGTATGAGTTAAACATTGCATTAAGAAGACCTAAAAAATGAACGTGCCTGGAAAAAATCATTAAAGTAAGAATATTACGGTCCTTTCACGTATACATTACTTGATGTGAATATACTCTGCTCATATAACTGTCAAAAACTTAGATTTAAAAATTTTTTAATGTATTTGCTTTTATTTTGAAACTGACAAAAATTATATATATTTACTATGTCCTTTTTTTGAAATATGTATATACTGTGGAATTGCTCAATTGAATTAACATATCATTACTTCAAATGTTTACTATTTTTTTTCATGGTGACAACATTTAAAATCTACTATCTTAGCAATTTTCAATACAATACATTGTTATTAATCTAGGTTACCATGTTGTGCAATAAATCTCTTGAACTTATTCCTCCTATCTAACTGAAATTTTGTATCCTTTGACCAGCATTTCCCCAAAAACCTAGATTTCTGACAGCCAAATAAAGATGTCTTTTATGCCTCGGAATGTATATGCAAAATAGGTTAATATATCATAAGCCTGAAATTATATGTCTGAATATAAAATAAGGCTTCTATAATAACTTCCTGAAGTCATTTATTAGAAAAGAGGGAACAATCTCACAGTGGAGTCTTTGCACGGTATCTCAGAATATGAGATGTTGTTTCATTTACTCCATATTGAACAAAAAAGGACTCTTGAAGAAAACACACTGGCTTAAAAACCAACTTCATTTGAAACTATTTTCAGGTTTACAGAAATATTTTAATCAGAATCAGAAAAAAAAGGAAGAGAGAAAAAAATCAATACATTATTCCCAGTTAAAACCTTAAAATTCAAAGTGTTGGGTGTTGTTACAAAGCAGCCGTTTAAAACTGCTTTTAAAAGTAGTCAAATATTATTCTCTCAGAAAGAACCCTAGTAACAGTTAATTCTGGGAAAGTAACTGTGCAGGTAAGGGACAAGATTGGGAGGGTAACTACTTTTCACTACATAATCATAACATTTTAAACCACACGAATACATTATCTGCTTTAAAAAGGGCAAAATTCTGAAACAGAAACTAGACCCCATAAAATGTAACAACCAATGACAAATCAAACAAGTATTATGTTATAGAGATTATGAGTATATAACTAAAACAATTTTTTAAAAAACTGTTTTGTGAATAGTACTTGTGATTTAGACATTAAATTTTCAGTGCCAAATCATGCACATGTTACAGAGCTGCTGTAACTCAAACCAAAGAGACAGAAATGAAGATGCACCCTGGAAATCAGTGCCAGATGGATGATGCACAGGGGTTCTACTGCTGATAAAAACACTGACCACAAAGATTCACATATACACTTTGAGTAGGATGGTTTTATGAACAATGAGAGTAGTTAAAGCAATCCTTCTACATTACTGCAATGCTTCATAAAATGTAACTACATTAATAAATTAAAATTTTTACCATTTAATCTACTTCCTTAAAAGTTTATAAGAGGAGAACGCTCTATAGTTGGGCTTACCACCTTATATTGTAGCATACATATTAACTTTTTGCTGCAAATGACCATAAAGGATAAAGTCTCCTCACACTTCCCTCGCCATTACAGAAGACCATTATTGTGCACAACTGTGTATTCTGATTTTATAACAGTTCAACTCTTATTTTTCTTTCAGGGTAATAATTTGGACATTATACTGGTCCAAACGTACTGTGTAAATCTGATCACACTTAGTCATGTTTCAGTAAATGTGGCTATATCCTCTCAGCCACTGTCTAAGGTAAATCTGGGTTCTTAAAAGATGGAATGTTTAACCTGGGCGCTGTGGCTCATGACTGCAATCCTAGCACTTTGGGAGGCTGAGGCAGGTGGATCATGAGGTCAGGAGATGGAAATCATTCTGGCTAACACAGTGAGACCCCGTCTCTCTACTAAAAATAACAAAAAATTAGCTGGGTGTGGTGGCAGGCGCCTGTAGTCTCAGCTACTCAGGAGGCTGAGGCAGGAGAATGGCATGAGCCTGGGAGGCAGAGCTTGCAGTGAGCCGAGATCAAGCCACTGCACTCCAGGCTGGATGACAGAGCGAGATACCGTCTCAAAAAAAAAAAAAAGAAGAAAAGAAAAAAATAAATAAATAAAATAAAAGATGGAAGGTTTAAAAGCCATCACCAGTGAGTTAACCACAGCATCCTGAAGGTCTGATGGCACCTAAGCTAAGATGCTGTTTTAAACCTATCAAAATGGTCAAGGGCTGTGCATAGCAACAAGATTCAGATACAAAGCAAAATATATTTTATTTGAAGGAGAACAAGTACACACCAAAGACATGTACTAAAGGCCTAAGAAGAGTGGTATATATATGGTTTTTTAAATCCATTTTCCTAAATAAGGTAAGCCCAATAAGTAGGAGGATTGGAAAACACTCAGCACCCAGGAAAATAAGTGACAAGGTACATAATGAGGTACTCTGCAGGGAAAGCAGTTTTATTTCTTCTGGCTTTTAAAAAATTGAAATTTTCAAATATACTTGTGAGTGTAGGACTCATCAGAACTGTGGAAGGTATAGTAATTCCAGAAAAAAATCCTTAATTCTGTTTTTTAATGTGTATGCTTCGAGTGTTTGTAAATTTTAACATTACTTTGTATTTGTTAGATTTTATATCTCAAGCATTAAAAGTATATGTCATCTATCTCTATTTGTTTATGTTTAAAATTGACAGTATTGTGTCTTCTGGAGACTCTGGAATATCTCTTGAGTGATGAAAATTTCCTGAACAGATAATGAATAGAAAATATTCATTTTGTAGACAAAGATGAGGCAGCCAAAGACTGAGAATATGGCTATATCCATACACATTAATATAATAAATACTCAAATAAGAAGTTCCTGACTTCTTAGTCATCACTGAGATAGCTTTGCCACTTCTGAAATTAAGGTGCAACACACTGGAGATGGAGAAAGTGGGAGGAGAATGTAGTCATATCCACAATCTATTTCCCTGGCATCAGCACAGGAACCTATTTTCCAATGCCATTCCAGCATGAAATCATCTGCTTGTGCTAAAATGGCTGAATCTAAAGTTTATTTCCAAAGGTAACTACCAAAGATACTTGCTGGGAAAATAATGAAAGAAATGGATGGAAAGTGAAATTCCGCCTGTTATTAAAAACCATCCAGTACTTATATAGGGTTCTCTTCCATGACAGACTGCTGAACTGACCAAAATACTACTACCAAACAGGAACAAACTGGGCTCCCAAAGAGGGGAAATCTTTAAATCAAAGATCCCATTGCACAAGCTAACTCACCATTTTTCCTTTCGTTCAGAGGGGGTAAGTTTTGACTGGACTGCAAGGAGAGTTCCTGGAATTCATGAGCCACAGCTTCACTCTGAGGACTCGGAGCAAGATGGGCTAAAGGTCCCACTTCATCCTCGGTGTCTATCGCCCCTGTGTGATCCATTGTGTTCCAGCCACTGGCAACAGGGAGTGCAAGACGCCTCTCAAATGTGGCCAAAATACTGAAGACACTGCCAAAATAAAGAATGTGTAAAGATGGTGCAGTTATGTTTCTCCAATTTGCACAAAAGTATTAAAATGGGAATCCTGAGTTCTAGTCCAGTTTTACTGCTGTATGGTCATACTAATCAATTTACCCTCTCTGGACCTCAGGTTCTTTATCTAACAGGAATAACATACTTCCCACTTAAAAACAAGCAATTACAAGGTAAATAAAAGTTGAAATATATTTTGTATATTTTTTAATACCACAAATTATTAAGAAAGTCATAGCCATTGGTGGCACTGAAGATTTAATGCATGCTAAAATGAAAAAAACAGTCAATAAATACTGATGAAAACAAAGAAGTAGTCTGGCTTGAAAATTCTTCTTAATTCCTATATATCAAGCAAGTTTAAATTAGTCAACATTCACAGCAACCAGTAAGGTTTCAGATAATGACTTCTATCAGCCTGAGTCTCAGGGTGAGAACAACAGATAACAGAGCTTTCAGCTAACCCACAGTGGACATACGGTTCAAGACAAAGAAACAAACTTTTAAGTCACTGAAATTTGGGGTTGTTATCACAGTAAAACCTGGCTCATTCTGACTGATATGAAAATTAGCAACAGAAGTACCAAAGATACATCAAAAATTCTAAACATGTGACACTGGCTTAAGGACTACAAAGTAGGCAGCAGAAAACTGTTACTGGAGGCTAGAAGGATGGTCAGTCCCTGTTATGGCAGTGGCAAAACATTCGATCAAATTCTTTGCTGTCTGCTTATTTAGTAGCATTTCATAGCACAGTGTGTTCATCTTTTCACCTACTGATGGACATCTGGGTTGTTTCCAGTTTTTGACTATTACAGATAAGGATGCTACAAATGCTCCCGTACAGGTATCTATATGGACACATGCTTTCACTTCTCTTGGGTAAATACCAAATATCCAAATGGTAAATACCAAGATGGTATTTACCCAAGAGAAGTGAAAGCACGTATCCATATAGATACTTGTACAGGAGTGAAATGGCTGGATCACATGGCAGTTCTATGTGTAAATTTTTAAAAAATTGACAAACTGTCTTCTAAAGTGGTTGTACCACTTTACATTCTTACCAGCAGGGTATGAGAACTCCAGTTGTTCCACATCCTCGGTACTTCATATGGTCAGTCTTTTCCATTTCAGTCACTTTAATGGGCAAGTAGTATCTCATTGTGGTTTTAATTTGCATTTCCTGAGTGACTAATGATGTTGAGCATCTTTTAATTTGCCATCCCTATATCTTCTTTGTCTAAGTATCTGAGCAAATATTTCTCTTTTTAAATTAGGTGGTTTATTTTCTTATTATTGAGTTTTCAGAGTTTTAAAAATATATTTTGGACACAAGTGCTTTATCAGATATATGATTTATAAGTATTTTATCCCAGGCTATTTTGCATGTTCTTAATAGTGTTTTATGAAGAATATTTTTAATTTGATGAAATCCACTATTGATCAATTTTTTTTCGTTTATGGATCATGTTTTTGTTGCTGTAGCTAATAAATCTTTGATCAGTTCAAGGTAATAAAGATTACTTCCTGTTTTCTTCTAGATCTAGTTTTATGTTTTACATTTAAGTCTACGATCCATTTTGAGTCAATTTTTATTTCTGCAGTGAAATATGAGTCAACTTTTTTTCAGGATTTTTTGGCATATGTATATCTGATTGTTCTATCATCATTTGTTGACAAGATTGTCTTTATTAAGTTGCCTTTGCACCTTTGCTGAAATTCAACTGAGTATGCATAAATAGATCTATTACTTGACTTTCTATTTAGTTCCCCAAAATGAGTGAGCCACAAAGCGGGGTGGGGGCCAGGTGTATGCACTGTGCTCCAAGTCTCTGGCTGATCCCTAAACTATATACATGGAGGGCAGACTTCATGCAGCCCAGCTAAGGCAAAAAGAACTGAACTGAGATCTCTGGTGCTGCCCACCAAAGAAAAGACAGCTTGCAAGAGTTCAGCAAAGTTAACTGCCTGCTCTTAACAAAACACCACTCTTAAGAAGGAACCTAACAGAATCTAGAGTCTCTACAACTGTCAATCTGAATTACATATCCAATGGAAATATCCTTTGATAATGAAGGCAAAATTGTCACCAGGAGATCCACACTACAAGAAATTCTTTAAAACCTGACTGAAGAGAAGTGATACCAGATAAAAACTTAGATTTCAGAAATGAAAAGCATCAGAAATAGTAAATGTGTAGATAAAAAAACTAAAGACTAGCTTTTCTTCTGAATTTCTCTATTATTAGCATTCAAAGCAAAAATTGTAACACCCTGTTGTGAGGTTTATACTACATGTAGATGTGATATATATGACAACTATGGAATAAAAGATGAAAGAGGGGTAATGTTCAGCGTCTTTACTTTCCCATATATCATAAGAGAACAGTGTAATTTTAGCTTTAAGTAGACTGAGAAGATCATATACAATTACTTAAAACAACTATTTAAAAAATACAAATAGTTTTAGCTAAAACATCGCAGGGATATTAAAATAGCATTCTTAAAAATACCCAATTAACCCAAAAGAAGGAAAAGATGAATAACTAAAAAGAGATGGGACAAGCAGAAAACAAACAGCAAAACAGACCTAAATCCAACCTTATCAATAATTACATTAAATGTAAATGGTCTCAACACTCCAATTAAAAGAGACAGAATAAATTTTTAAAAGTCTATAAATGTATGCATATAAGTGACATACTTTAAATATGAAGACACAATTAGGGTGGAAAATGGATAGAAAAAAGACAGGTCATGCAAACAGGAATTCCAAGAAGCCTGTGATGACTATTATTATTATCAAATAAAGTAGACTTCAAAAAAGATGTTAGGTGAATCTGCATGACAAATTACTTATTGCACTAAGGAATATTAAAATACAACTCCTAGACTTTTTCAAAACTATGATTTTTCATTTCAAATTATTCATACAAAATAAAATCTGTTCACATCAAATTAATTCTAAGATACAAGTACCATAATGCCCTTATAATGGAAAGATGTACAAGCTCTGAACATCCGTGCTAATGATTTGGAAGATCCTTTAGGCACAGATTTTAAAAAAATATTTTCATGCAGTATTATCTGTTCTACATACTGAAGAATTTTTTCAATCTATTATGGCTTGACTTTATGCTCACCTTAAACTCCCACACATCCCTCCCAATTATGAAAATTATAAGCTAAGGAAATCTTTATAAAATGTAGCAAAGGCAAATACTAAGTTTTCAAAAAATTTTAACTTAATATTCATGAACATNATTTTTCATTTCAAATTATTCATACAAAATAAAATCTGTTCACATCAAATTAATTCTAAGATACAAGTACCATAATGCCCTTATAATGGAAAGATGTACAAGCTCTGAACATCCGTGCTAATGATTTGGAAGATCCTTTAGGCACAGATTTTAAAAAAATATTTTCATGCAGTATTATCTGTTCTACATACTGAAGAATTTTTTCAATCTATTATGGCTTGACTTTATGCTCACCTTAAACTCCCACACATCCCTCCCAATTATGAAAATTATAAGCTAAGGAAATCTTTATAAAATGTAGCAAAGGCAAATACTAAGTTTTCAAAAAATTTTAACTTAATATTCATGAACATTTTTGAGAGAGTATAGACTAAATCTACTCTGAAATTTTGCAAGCTGTCACCTTAAAGTCTACTTAACTACTTGATGATTTTTTTGAAAATAAGATCCAATATCAAATATAAAATTGACTACTCTCTGTATAGTAGTCAATAATTGAGATATTAAAGAAATGGCATTAGAACAGATTATTTCATTGGGCCATAATTTAGTTACAAAAGTAAAACAATCATTTAGCTTTCACTGGACAAACTGTGATAAAATATTAATTTGTCTAGAACTGACAGCATGAATGAAGAAAGTTACTATCTTACAAATCCCAATAACATAACTGCAGCTCAAAATGAAACAAAGCCAATATTTATCCAGCACTAAGTAAAAGTACAGCATAATACTGGAAGATCAACCTGGGATACAACTTCTCTCAAAAAACAAACCAGTTCATTGTGAGATACTATGCCAGAGGTAGTGGAAAAAAATACAGAAAAAAAAAAAAACCCCAAGAGGCATTACACTTTCATTTTTCATCTATTGATTCACTATTTTTTTTGAATGGAGTCAAGATAGAACCAATAATAATGATCTTATATTTTAAAATATACTGGGCTATTGGGCTAAGGAAGTCCCCAAATCAGTGCTAACATGTGTTCACAAGTGCTTCTCAACTCTCCTCACGATATAATAATTTGGGGAGGTTTAAAAAAAAAAATCCCTGATGGGTAGGGGTTGTTGGCGGGGAATCTCCAGAGATTCTGCTACAATTGGTTTGGGACAGAGTGATCCTACTGTGTACCAAGCATTGAGAATCACTGGTCTAGCAGAACCTCTCATCTTATACAGAGAATAAATCATTTGCCCAATGAGTGGGAAGAGAGGTCAAAGGCAATTATTAATACACATGTAAAAAACAGTAGAATACAAATAGGGTAAGTAGGTACAAGGTGCTATTTAGGAACTTTTTTTTTTCTTTTTGTTTTGAGATGAAGTCTCACTGTGTCACCTAGGCTGGAGTGCAGTAGCACAATTTGGTTCACTGCAGCCTCCACCTCTCAGGTTTAAGTGATTCTCGTGCCTCAGCCTCCCAAGTAGTTGGGATTACAGGCACCACCAACACGCCTGCCTAATTTTTGTATTTTTAGTAGAGACAGGGATCTCACCTTGTTGGCCAGGCTTGTCTCGAACTCCTGACCTCAAGTGATCCACCCGCCTTGGCCTCCCAAAGTGCTGGAATTACAGGCATGAGCCACCGCACCCGGCCTCTACTTAGGAACCTAAAGAATTAAATGTCTAATTGTATTTGGGTAAGTTAGGGAAGTCTTCAAGGATGAGTAGGAGTTCACCAGGCACAGAGTTCTTCTCATCAGTAAAAGGAAAGCAGCACAAACAGAGATCACCTAACAGCAAAAAGTTGGACGGGGCCAGGGTAGAGGGCATGATACAGAGTGGCAGAAGATAAGGCTGCTGCAGTAAAGCACAATTGTAAAGGAATGTGGACTCTAAAAACCAGTGATATGATTTAATTCTGACAGAGATCAGTTACTGATAAAGTCTCACGCTGAAATGCTGAGGAACGAAGACAGTGGAAATGCAGAAACAGGAATAAATTCAAATATAGTCATGCTTAATGACAGGGATACACTCTAAGAAATGCTTTGTTAGATTATTTTGTTTTGTGCACACCACAGTGTGCACTTACACAACCCTAGATGGTACAGCCTACTACACTCCTAGGCTGCAGGTCATAGCCTATAGCTCCTAGGCTACAAAAACCTGTACAGAACGTTACTGTGCTGAAGGCTGCAGATGACTGCAACACAATGGTAAGTATGTGTGTCTCTAGACATAGAAAAGGTACAGGAAAAATAAAGCGTTATAATTGTATGGGACCAATGTTACATGGTGCAAGATTGTATTACTGAAGAGACAAAATGTCAAGGCTTGAGGATGGCCCATTTGCAAGGTAGAGATTAAAGAGTTGAGGATGGCTGAGGTTTCCAGATTTGGGCAGCTGGAAAGGCTGGTGGTGTCATTAACACCAAGGCAGGAACGAGTAGTGAGGGGCTACTCACAAAGAGTGTTCACTTGGAGAAACTACAGGTCCCCAAGGCCAGAATGCTGAAAAAAGGGTATGGCTGGAGAGATAGCCATTTGACTTCAGGCAAGTCATTTCTCTCTTAGAGACCTAGTTTCCTAATTTAAAAAAATGGGAATGACAACTGAAAAGAAGAGATGGGAAGAATATTTACTCTGCTTGACACTAAATCTAATCTAGACTTTCCTTAATTTTGCCCTAATGACCCCTCTCTGGGTATCAACATTCCCATTTTATAGATGTGAAAGCCAAGGCTTGGAAAGATTAAACAAAATTAAGAGACTAACATCAAAGCCACGTTTCCAACTTCAGAGCTCATATTCCTGCCCTGATAACATGGTATGTATGTGCCAAAATGCAAATAAATTGGAGCAAAGAATTGGGAGAGAGAGATGTGGGGGAGTGAGGTGGAGGGAGATGGGAAAGAGGGACACAAGGTTGTGAAAAAAATTCATTTGTACAAATCCTTAACGTGTACTGAAGGCCTACATTATTAGGCACTATGCTGGACACTGGGCTTCCAATGATGAATCATTCATGATCCCTGCTCTCAAAGGGGGCAAGACCTAGTCAAACAGGCAGTTACCACACTTTAGTGCTTAACAGGAGCTTTATGGCCGATGAAGGAAGCCCTCTCCTCTCGTTCCATTTTGCAAAATGCTGAAAGCGTGACTGGAATTAAATTTCAGAGAGGTAGTAGATGCACTACAAACAAACCGGACATCTTTTTGATGTTAGGTTACAATTCTTTCAAATAAACAACTTCTAAGCAGAGTTTTATTTGTAGCTGTTGGATTTTACATGTAGCCATTAAGTATACAGAAAAAATGTACTATAAAATAGCAAATACTGACAATACGCTGTATAGAAAAAGTTATATAACATTCCTGTGCTGGAAGCGGCTATTACAGTTCTAAGAATGCTAATGTGAGGATTTAACTTATTCACTAGAGGAATAACTTTCAAACGAATACAACATGAAGCAAACTGCACACTAACCCTCCAACATGATACATTCTTAGTAAGTACTGTAACACTTAAGTAAACACCATTTTTTGAAATATTCATTATAATCCATCTATAAAAATTTGAACTAGCAAAAGTTTCAGACACATGTAGCTTTTAAATTACTACATAAAAAGACAAGGAATTAGAAAATGTTATTTGTTCTCCAAGTAAAATGGCCCAAACCCAAGTCTTTTCAGTTTGAACAACTGTGTTTTTATGTGTATTCATAATGAATGAATTTCAGAGAATAAGAATTGATTAGAGGATTAATTTTAAGCAAGGATGATTTCCATATTTAGCAAATATTGAGTTAAAAGCAAACTGTAATTTTGTTGAATTATAATTAGCATGATTTAAATGATAAGAAGTAAATGTTTACAGAGTAAACAAATATTTTATTTAACAGATAAAAAATATATTATACTCCTATTTCCAAGTTCTCTAAGGCAAGGAGAAAAAGCAGAAGGGAAGAGGACAAAGGGAAGAGATGAAAGAAAGAAAGGGAAAGAGAAAGGGAAACTAAAAAAAGGGAAGACTTTATTTTCCAGTGTTTAACTTTTGCTATTAGCAATCAATGGAATTTAAATTTACATTTAAAATACAGGAAAAAAATGAAGTTTGATTTACTTGTCTAAGACATTATGACTAATTAAGTGCAGTAGTGGGACCATGAGTCCCCTAATTTGTAATTCTGTTCTTTGGCACTTAATTAGCCAGAGTCAGAAACCCTGACGAATCACGCCAGTTAGTTGGTAAACTGAAAAACTAAGTTTAAAGAGAAGTCATTAAAAATGATAAGCACAAATCTGAAAACATTTTTCTTGAATTAGGGTACATAAATGTCAGTTCATTTGCCAGCCTTCTGATACAGGGTCAAGGCTATTTCTTGTCTCTTTGCAGATGTGCTGGTCTTCTGGCATAAGCCACCACTGTCTATGACTTCGAGTTTTTCCTTCTTCAAAGTGGAGTAAAAATTGAAAAGATTCCGAGTACAGACTGCATCTATATTTTATAATTTTAACCCAATATTTTTAGTTTCTCACCCATACCTGATATATTGTAGTATCATTTAAGCAACATATCTTTGTTTCTAAACATCTAAATTTTTTTGCATTCATATTTTGTCAGTTTACATAATATTTAGTTAAATTACTACAACTAGCATAAACAGATTTAGGAACAAACACAGCTGACTTTTGGTTAGGACACAAGTCAATCAATCAGTCAGAACAGAACTACATCGCCAGACTTTAGCACACCTCCTGGCCATAACCACTCAGCATGTCCTGAAACAAAGGGAATGGAGAGAGTTGGTAATCCAGAAAGCTGGTCAAGTGGAGGATGGCTAACAGAGCTTCTGCCACTAAGCATTTTAAAAAATACGTTAATTTCAGGGGCATCTCAAATCAGAAACCTGGTTCTTAGGTTTTCTGGAGTCTGTTAATACAAATTACAACTAAGATATTATTTCATTACCGTTTAACTTCTTGTAAAATGTGTTAATACTGTACTCTTGAGACAACAGCTCAGAGTACATACCAAATAAAAGTTAATCTTCAGAGTTTCACAAAAGCACTTTAGCAGGTAGTAGAACTATAAGTTTCTAACACTGTTAGTTAAACATGAGATCATCTATTCTAATTTTATCAAAGTCCTTCAAAATACTTCTGGGTTCTTAACCATCTTAAAAGTGTAAAATTTGGTAGTCTTTTAATGTATTCAGAAGGTGTGTAACCATCACTATCCAAATCCAGAACATACTCATCACATCTAAAAAAACAAAAATCCTGCACCCATCAGCACAGCAGTCATTTCTTAATCTCTCCCTCAGGCCCTGGCAACCACTAATCTACTTTCTGTCTCTATGGATTTGCCTGTCCCAGACATTTCACATAAACAGAATCATAGAATATGTGGCCTTTTGTGTGTATCTTCTTTCGTTTAACATATTTTCCAGATTCATCTATATTATCCAAGTATCAATATTTTACTCCTTTTTATGGTTGAGTAATATTTCATTGTATGAATTTACCACCTTTTGTTTACCCATTCATCAGATGATAGACTTTGGATTGTTTCTACCTTTTGGCTACTACGAATGTTGCTATGAAATGAGTACACACGTTTTTGTGTGTATGTATTTTTTCCATTCTCTTGGGTATACAGGTAAGAGTGGAATTGCTGGGTCACAGAGTAAGTCTATGTGTAACTATTTGAGAGAATGCCCAACTGTTCACAGTGACTATACCATTTTACATTCCCACCAGCAAAAGTTGGGGTTCCAAGGGTTCCAACTTCTCCACATTCTTTTTTTTTTTTTTTTTTTTAATTATAGCTATCCTTGTGAAAGTAAAGTGGTATCTCATTGTGGTTTTGATTTGCAGTTCCCTAATGACTAATGATGCTGAGTTTCTTTTCATGTCTTATTGGCCAGTTATGTATCTTATTCAGAGAAATACCCATTTTTATATAGGGTGACTGACTTGTCTTTTCATTGTTGAGTTAGAACAGTTCTTTCTTTCATTGTATGTAAGTCTAATGGATACTAGATCCTTATGGATTTGCAAATATTTTCTCCCATTCTGTGGGCTTTTTCATTTCTTGATAATGTGCTTTGACACACAAAAAAATTTTAATTTTGATTAAGTCAAATTTTTCCATTTTTTTCTTTGGTTGCTTGTACTTTTGATATCATACCTAAGAAACCATCACCAAATGCACATCCGTAACCTTTTGCATCTATTCACAATTCTGGTCACTCTATCCTAAATTAGCTAAAACATAGTTTAACTACATTCTCTTAAGCATGAGATTGTGATTGCCTCACCTACTGATGAGGCTCTTATTAATTTGGTTTGAATTTATATTAGATGAATTTTGAAATCCTTTCCACAACAGAGACAGTATAGTATAGGGTATCAGTTCAGAGTTCATGTTTTGGAGTTAGATATGGGGACAAAACCCAGCACTATCACTAATAAATTATATGAACTTGAGCAATGTATAACCTCAATAAAGCTTAATTCTCCACATATAAGCTTGGGTCATAGTACACTGACATGGTTTGGCTGTGTCCCCACCCAAATCTCACCTTGAATTTTAGTTCCCATAATCCCCACGTGTCATGGGAGGGACCCAGTAATTGAATCATGGGGGGAATTACCCTCATGCTGCTGTTCTTGTGACAGTTAGTGACTTCTCATGAGATCTGATAATTTTATAAGGTGTTTTTCCCTCTTTGCTCACTGTTCCCTCTCCTGCTGTTCTGTGAAGAAGGATGTGTTTGCTTCCCCTTCCACCATGATTGTATAAGTATCCTGAGGCCTCCCCAGCTCCATGCTCTTTCCTTTATAAATTACCCAGTCTTGGGTATGTCTTTATTAGCAGCATGAGAATGAACTAATACAGTACCTAACTCATGGATTATTATACAGATTAAATGTACACATACAAGTAGCTACTATTATAGTGCTTTCACCAATCAAAACGAATTTTCACATATATGGTATTGACAAAATTCTGAAAGTTTAATAACACACATCACTGGCAAGTCTGGGCTATAACTCACGTATGAGAGGAATATAAATTTTCTCTTTGTGGAGAAAAATTTGCCAACATCTATTAAAATTACAAATGCATTAATCCTTTGACCCAGGAACTGATTTTCTAGGAATTTATATATTCAAAATGAACCTGCAGGTAGCAAATCCTCTTCCCAAGGGTAGTGTAAAACAGGACAAAATTGTCAAAAAACAATGGTTTCAGAACTCTAGAAATTGACAAAAGGCATAAAACAAGAGAAGTGTTTATTTTAGACAAAACGACTGACCCCTTAGTAAAAACAAAGGACTCTGTGGCATTTGCAAATCAATTATTTGATAATGACTTGTATCCAAAATATAAAGAAAAAAAGATAAAAACCCCAATTTAAAAATGGGCAAAGGATTTGAATTAACATTTCACTAGGCCGGATGCAGTGGCTCACACCTGTAATCCCAGCAGCTTGGGCGGCCGAGGCGGGCAGATTACTGGGGGCTAGTAGTGCAACACCAGCCTAGTGAACATAGCAAAATCCCATCTCTACTAAAAATACAAAAAAATTAGCTGGGCATGGTGGCGCAAGCCTGTGTTCCCAGCTACTCAGGAGGCTGAGGCAGGAGAATCACTTGAATACTGGAGGCGGAGGCTGCAGTGAGCCGAGATCGCACCACTGCACTCATGCCTGGGCAACAGAGCGAAACTCCATCTCAAAAAACAAACAAAAACCATTTCACTAAAGAAGACATACGCATAACTAATAAGTACATGGAAAAAATGTTCAATATAATCACTTAATAGGGAGATGCAATTAAAACCTACTGGTGGGTTCGAGATACTAAAAAGACAGATAAAAGCAAGTGCTGACAAAGATGTGGAGAAACAGGAACCCCAGCACAGCACTAGTGAGGATGTAAAACGCTACTTTGGAAATCCAGCTGGCATTTCCTTAAAATGTTAAACATAATCTTACCATATGATCCAGGAATCCCACTCCTACATATCTACCAAAGAGAAATAAAAACATATGTCCATCCAAAAATTTGCAGGCAAATGTTCATAGCAGCATAATTTGAAAGAGCCAAAACTTTAAATGTCCATCAACTAGTGAATGGATAAATAAAATGTGGTATATCCTAATGAAATAATATTCAGCAGCAAAATGCAAAGAAATAATGATACAACATGGATGAAATTTTAAGACTCAAAAGTGATGATGGTACAACTCTAAATTTACCAAAAAAAAATCAAATTTTACACTTTAAATAAGTGAATCTTATGGTATGTAAATGACACCTCAATAAGGCTGCTTTACAAAAAGATATTTTCTATCTGTTTGCAAATGTTCCTAACAGCTATATTCATAATAGATCCCAAACTGGAAACAACCCAAATGACCTAAATGGATTGGAATAAACAATTATGGCACATGCATCCAATGGAACACTACTGAGTAATAAGAGGAATGAACTACTGATAGGTGAAACAACACGCCTGAATCTCAAACACATTATGCTAACTGAAAGAAGTTGTACTCAAAGGGCTTCAATACTCGGACATGCTGGAAAAGCCAAAGCTGCAGGGACAGAGAATAGAGTAGTGGCTGCCAGGAGTGGGGCTGACAACAAGGGGATTTTTGGGTGATAGAACTGTTTTATATCTTGGTTGTGGTGGTTACATGTCTCTGTGTCTTTGTCAAAACCTAGAACTTATGCCAAAAATAGTGAATTTTATGATACACAAATTACAAATAATTAAAACAGTGATACTGTCCAAGATTATTGCGATATGGTTTTTAATAGCAAATGAGTAGAAATAACTCTAGCCACGATCAATAGGAGATGGGTTAAATCGTTGTACATTCATACAATATAATACTATGCAATTATAAGTATGAATGAGGAAGCTCTCTCCAGGTGATACTGATATGAAAAGATATCTAAGATCTGTTGCTAATGAAAGCAGGGGGTTAACTTGGTCAGGTCTGCCTGCCCCGTTTGCTTTTGGTCACTAGCTTTTTATTGCTGTTGCTGTTGTTTTCCTTTTTCCAAGAAGCTGAAGGCCACAGTAGGTGAAGGTTTTACTGCTAAACACTGAAACTTCACTGGCTATGTTATAGATAACATCATAGGTCATCATAGTAATGGCCATTTCAGTTGTTTTCCAGGAATCTGGGCCAGCTCCTGTCCAGTTCCAACTGGTTGAGACCACCAATCCTTCAACTGGGCCTGGGTTAAGAGCCTAAGAGGTGACCTTTTGAGGTCGGGGTAGGGGAAAACTCCACTCTCAGATCATGCTAACGCCACTTTTGGCACATATGTCCTATGAAATGGCATGAAACCCAACTACACTTGCACAGAATGAACCTCTTACTTCATTTTCCCCCATGCCTTAGACTACCTCACTTCCTCAACTATAAATATCCCTAAGCCTTATCTTCAGGGAGGTGGTTTTGAGAGCTGTTCTCCCATCTCCTTGCTCAGCAGCCTTGAGAATAAATCTTTTCTCTTTTGCAAAACCCAAGTCACAGTAATTAACTTACTGCATGCAGACAGTTATATGTATATTCAGTTTTGCTAAAATGAATATATGCTAAAATGATACCCTGGACAAAGACATAGGAAAGACTTGGACTTGGCCAGTAACACCAGTGAACTAGAAAAGGGGAAAAGAAGAATATATATATATATATATATATATATTCACTTTCGCTAAAAATGACACCCTGGAGAAAGAGGAAAGGAGTAGAGTGGTTCTCAGCTGTGTGTGAGCAGGAGTGGGATAGTGCAATGGAGTGGTCACTGGCCAAGGCTAGAGTGGATTTTAGTCTTTTTTTTTCTTCTTTGAGATGGAGTCTCACTCTGTCCCCCAGGCTGGAGTGCAGTGGTGTGATCTCGGCTCACTGCAATCTCTGCTCCCGGGTTCATGTCATTCTCCTGTCTCAGCCTCCCGAGTAGCTGGGACTACAGGCGCCCACCACCACACCCGGAATTTTTTTTGTACTTTTAGTAGAGACGGGGTTTCACCACGTTAGCCAGGATGGTCTCAATCTCCTGACCTCGTGATCCACCCACCTCTGGTGTAAGACAAAGGTACTTACCAAGCCCGGCCCTTAGTCTTGTTATCTTTGAATGTGTGAACGTGTTGTTTATGCTTAAAAAGCAAACAATTTAAGGCTGAAAATCTTTTTGAATATTGTTCCATTTTGTAATATCTTCACTCCGTTTTGTGTCATCTGAAATTTGCCTTTTGCATATTCATCTTAGTAATTGATGAAAATACTGAACTAAAGCAATCCTTGCACAAACTAATAAAAATCTTTAATAAATGGATGTTAATCCATTATTCTGCACCATCCCAGCTTCACAAATTACAAAAATCATGACTATGGGCAAGTTAGTTAACCCCCTAAGCCTCTTTGACAAATGAGTATAAATAATATATCCCTTGCACAGTGCAAATTAAGTGAGATACTATATGTCAGGTGTTTGGAATTACATTTGGTTGTGAGAAACCATTAAAAAATTGCTCATTGGCTTCATTTTTAGCTACGGTTGTCTCCTGGATGAAGTATTCACTTAGCAATCATAGTATTTAGCCCGTTTCAGGAGAGACCTCGTTAAATTAGAACTGTGATAGTTAAAGTTTTCTCCTCTGTTGTCAGACTGCTTGGGTTCAAATTCCAGCTGTGAAATTTTCTAGCTGGTGGGCAAGTTACTTAAAGTTTCAAAGCCACAGCATCTTTTAGTTAAAGCTGGGGGTGACAAAGGTACTTATTTCACAGGATTGATGGGAGAAGTGAAGAGATAATAGATGTGAGGTGCACAGTAGAGCTATGAATAAATCAGTAAATGTCAATAACGTCAGCAATTAGTGTTATTATTCTGTCTACCACATTCTTGGTTTCTTGAATCGATTATGTGAAATAATATAAAAAGTATAACATTACTATTTTAAAAAATTTAACACCCTTTCTAGCTTGTCTTGACTTTCTAATTAAACTTCAAACTTCCAAATAAAAAAAGTTTATTTCTACCAACTGTTCTGACACACACAGAAAAATATTCTGATGAATAAATGATAACAGGGTTTTAAAGTTTTCCTAGCCCAGGCATAATACAGGTTAGCTCTTAAAGTAACAGAGGTTGAAATTAATATTTATATTTTGCATTGTTTTCTCCAATATTTGGGATTTAACAGACATTTGGATTTCTAGGTATCTGGCAACATAACATGGCTATACATATAAACTAAGGTTTTTTAAAAAAGAAAAAAAAACCCTCTGGCTTTTAGAGAGTGGGTATTGTTTCTAAAGTTACTTCTTGAAACTAGGTACCCAAACTAATCTTAGTGAATTAAGAATTTCCTAAGGTTTTATTTTCTAAAGTTCAATCAGTAAAATAAATTTCTCCATGTACTTTTTATTCCTTACTACATTATCTCTTTAGCTTTTCTTTAGAGTAGACAGAGAAGTTAACAAGTTTGAGTTTAGTCCTTGAAAGTAATTATTCAGGGTTACAATTTCTGTGCTGGAAATGACTAAACTAAGGAAGGGGAGGGCAGCTCAGGTTTCTGTGTTCCGCAAACTCTTCGTTTTCCAAGCAGCATTATTTTAATTATTTCCTATAAATACATCGTTGTCCTTAAGATAAATATTTTTTCAGATAAAGATGAAAAATTGTTAACCATCACTTGTAAAATCCCTTGGAAATGACCTCAGCATATTATAAACCTCAGACAGACGTCAAGTACAAAAACCCATCTGCCAAATAAGAAAAGCAACCACTGCCAACAATTTCATGAAACAAGTTATTCCAAAAAGAAAAAGATTTAGAAGGTTTTATCAGATGAGTGGAAACAGTATGTTTACAAAATTTCTGGGAGATACTGTAAAAAACTACAACTGGAAAAACTGAGGTGCTTGCTACAGAAGAGTCTGCTCACCTTCACCCATCCCTACTGCTAGACGCAGCACCTCTGAGGGTTCCCCTCCAAGCTGCCCACTCCAGCTGACATAACCATTCTGTTTGCCAGGCTAGATTGCCATTAAACCGAATTCAGATTTTCTCTGAAATCTAAGATGAGACCTCAAGCCCACAGTATTTACCCCCAGGAATTTTGCCCATGAAACAGAAATGGTCGTGCTGGAGGGGCTGGCAGCAGGTGTGCCTCGTGCTACATTTGCAAATACCCTTGCGGAGGTGGATTCAAGAAAGGCAGAGGCAGTTGCAGCCAGCCCATATCTCTGAGAGAGACAACAGTAGGCATTCATTCATGTTAATGTAACATCCCAGTCTCTTTCTCTTTAGCACACTGGACAGCAAGCAATCAGAACCATTATTACTGCACTAGTGAAAGACAATATGCCAACCTTAATCTGCAGGCTGCAGCCAAGGATTCCAGTGGGGTCTTTATTTGAAGTTCTAAGGAAATCCTACTAAGTATCAAAGTACAAAAGAAAACGCAGATTTCAGTTTTGAACAACTCAACCCTATACACAAGCAAGGTATGCAGAAAACATAAAGGAAAATATGTAACAGGAAATAATGTAGTGGTTAAAAAATATTTTAATAGGGAAAAAAACAGAAAACAACCTACTGCCCATCAGTAGGGTTAATAAATGTTAATACTCATTCCTTCTGAAACTGTTCCAAACAATAGAAAAAGAGGGACTCCTCCCTAACTCATTTTAGGAGGCCAGTATCATCCTGATACCAAAACCTGGCAGAGACACAACAAAAAAAGAAAATTTCTGGCCAATATCCCTTATGAACATCAATGCAAAAGTCCTCAATAAAATGCTGGCAAACCGAATCCAGCAGCACATCAAAAAGCTTATCCACCACGATTAAGTCAGCTTCATCCCTGGGATGCAAGGCTGGTTCAACATACGCAAATCAATAAATGTAATCCATCACATAAACAGAACCAATGACAAAACCACATGATTATCTCAATAGATGCAGAAAATGCCTTCAATAAAATTCAACACTCCTTCATGCTAAAAGCTCTCAATATGCTAGGTATTGATGGACCGTACCTCAAAATATTAAGAGCTGTTTATGACAAATCCACAGCCAATATTATGCCAAATGGGCAAAAACTGGAAGCATTCCCTCTGAAAACTGGCACAAGACAAGGATGCCCTCTCTCACCACTCTTATTCAACACAGTTTTGGAAGTTCTGGCTAGAGCAATCAGGCAAGAGAAAGAAATAAAGGGTATTCGAACAGGAAAAGAGGAAGTCAAATTGTCTCTGTTTGCAGATAACATGATTATATATTTAGAAAACCCCATCATCTCAGCCCCAAATCTCCTTAAGCTGATAAGCAACTTCAGCAAAGTCTCACGATACAAAATCAATGTGCAAAAATCACAAGTATTCCTATACACCAATAACAGACGAACAGCCAAATCATGAGTGAACTCCCATTCACAATTGCTACTAAAAGAATAAAACACCTAGGAATATAACTTACAAGGGATGTGAGGGCCCTCTTCAAGGAGAACTACAAGCCACTGCTCAAGGAAATAAGAGAGGACAAAAACAAATGGAAAAACATTCCATGCTCATGGATAGGAAGAATCAATATCGTGAAAATAGCCATAATGCCCAAAGTAATTTATAGATTGACTGCTATCCCCATCAAGCTACCATTGACTTTCTTCACAAAATTGGAAAAAACTACTTTAAACTTCATACGGAAACCAAAAAGAGCCTTCATAGCCAAGACAATCCTAAGCAAAAAGAACAAAGTTGGAGGCATCACACTACCTGACTTCAAACTATATGACAGGGCTAGTAACCAAAACAGCATGGTACTGGTACCAAAACAGAGATATAGACCAATGGAACAGAACAGAGGCCTCAGAAATAATACCACACATCTACAACCATCTGATCTTTGACAAAGCTACACAAACAAGCAATGGGGAAAGGATTCCCTATTTAATAAATGATGCTAGGAAAACTGGCTAGCCATATGCAGAAAACTGAAACTGGACCCCTTCCTTACACCTTACACAAAAATTAACTCAAGATAGATTAAAGACTTAAATGTAAGACCTAAAACCATAAAAATCCTAGAAGAAAACCTAGGCAATACCATTCAGGCCATAGGCATGGGCAAAGACTTCACGTCTAAAACACCAAAAGCAATGGCAACAAAAGCCAAAATGGACAAATGGGATCTAATTAAACTAAAGAGCTTCTGAACAGCAAAAGAAATTATCATCAAAGTGAACACGCAACCTACAGAATGGGAGAAAATTTTTGCAATCCATCCATCTGACAAAGGGCTAATATCCAGAATCTGCAAAAAAACTTAAAACAAATTTACAAGAAAAAACAACCCCATCAAAAGGTGAGCAAAGGGTAAAGAAGAGACACTTCTCAAAATAAGACATTTATGCAGCCAACAAACATGAAAAAATGCTCATCATCACTGGTCATTAGAGACATGCAGATCAAAACCACAATGAGATACCATCTCACGCCAGTTAGAATGGCAATCATTAAAAAGTCAGGAAACAAAAGATGCTGGAGAGGATGTGGAGAAATAGGAATGCTTCTACACTGTTGGTGGGAGTGTAAATTAGTTCAACCATTGTGCAAGACAGTGTAGCGATTCCTTAAGGATCTAGAACTAGAAATACTATTTAACCCAGCAATCCCACTACTATGTATACACCCAAAGTATTATAAATCATTCTACTATAAAGACACATGCACACGTATGTTTACTGTGGCACTATTCACAATAGCAAAGACTTGGAACCAACCCAAATGTCCATCAATGATACACTGGATAAAGAAAACGTGGCATATATATACCATGGAATACTATGCAGCCATAAAAAAGGATGAGTTCATGTCCTTTGCAGGGACATGGATGAAGCTGGAAACCATCACTCTCAGGAAACTAACATAAGAACAGAAAACCAAACACTGCATGTTCTCACTTGTAAGTGGGAGCTGCACAATGAGGACACATGGACACAGGAAGGGGAACATCACACACTGGGGCGTGTTGCAGGGAGGGGATAACATTAGGAGAAATACCTAATGTAGGTAATGGGCTAATGAGTGCAGCAAACCACCATGGCACGTGTATACCCATGTAACAAAACTGCATGTTCTACCCATGTACCCCAGAAGTACAATAAAAAAATAAAATAAATGTTGGTACATTAATTCCAGTAAAATTATGCTATAACTTAAAAAAAAAAAAAAGACATCTATAAGTACTGAAAGGGGAAAATGTCCATGATACACAATTAAACAGAAAAAGTTGACTGCTGAACAGCATGTCCTATGTGTATATATATAACATTTACACAGAAAGAACAAGAGAAAGAATGGGGCAGGCAGGGAGAGTGGAGGCAGGCTGGCAGGCTGCATGCCAAAGCAATGGAGAGAGAAGGTGAGAAAAAAGGGACAGAGCAGAGGTCAAAGAGAGAAGAAAGTCAGGAGGCTGGTAGAGAGTGACAGAGAATGTACGCACCCAACTGGCTATCTCTGAGTGTACCATACAGTAGCTACTTGCCACATGTGTCTACTTAAATACAAATCAATTACAATTAAATTAAAATAAACAATTCAGTTCTACAGTTGCACCTGTCACATTTTAAGGGTTTGACAGCCACATATGGTTAATGGTTACTATACTGATGGTACAGAATAGAACATTTCCATCATTGCAGAAAACTCTACTGGGGAGTTCTACTCTATACCCTTTGGTATTGCGTCAAATTTTTATAATGAGCATGTGCTACCTTTACAGTCTGCAAAGAGAATAAAGACATTTCCAATTTGAAAAAAAACAAAAACACGTTCAGGGCTTTCCCCCTCATTCTGCATCTCTTTTAATATCTCCTTTTCAAACACCACAGAAGCACTACAGTTTTCATAAGGGCTTAAGAATCTAAGCAATAGTCAATTTTTTCTAAGTTATTTAATTTTTACTGACCTAATTCTACTTAATAAGAGTTCAAATGTCACCAAAATAAGGAATACAACAACATACACTTGGAGCATCGTGACATCGCTCTTGTTCTTTAAAACAGAAAAAAAGGTCGTATTACTCATTCTCAGCAGAAGCAGGAGTGGTTGACAGAAACCCCTTACAGTTTAGACAAACATTTTAAATGGAAGCTTTTCTTCAAAAGAATAATGGCACTTAAAATAGCATTCATTTTTTTTCTGATTCAATTCAGTACAAAGTAGAAAGGGGAAAAAATAACCCTAAAGCTCAATGTGAAAAAAAAACCACACACATTAACTGATAAAGAAAACGACAATGCTAAGAACCAGCTTTCAAATGAAGACTATAACACCAAAGCAAAGAATACTCATAATAACCAGTTTTAAAGACTTTCTGATGTAAGAGAAGTTTGAGGTGAGGTTTTAAGAGAGCAACAGTTTAAAGAAGAGTTAAAAGACTTCTGCAAAAATACATTATACATACATATGAGTTTATGCGGAATGCACAAACAACTTCTTGAAACCCGAAATCTCCTTTAAAAAAACCACTCACTGCTGCTGCAAGATTATAGCCCAGGCCCTACTGCTGTATCTACCAGCACCCAGTGACCCATGGTCCCACAGACAGACCTAACCTGTGTCCTCAAAGTTCTCCTCAAAGCCCTCCACAAAATCAAGTCTACCTACTTTCCTAGCACAACCACCCACTATTCTATCTCCCACACACTAAGTTCCAATCATAACCATCCACTCAAGGTTCTTAACAGGGCCTTGCATAATGTATCAATATACAAAGCCATAGTGATTAAGATAGTGTGGAAGTGACACAAGCATACATTATTTTAACAGAATGTATTATAAAAAAAATGAAGCAGCCCATGTATACTCAGGAAACTGAATACGTGATAAGGTGGCATCACAAATCAGAGGGGGAAAAGATAGACTATGCAATCAGTGACAATGGCTTGTGCAACCAGTTTATTCACATGGAAAATTTTCCCTATCTTATATGCACATACAAAAATAAATTGCACATGGATTAGACCTATACTGAAAAAAACAGAACAAACTTTCAGAAGAAAACATGGTAGGATCTCTTTATGACCCCAAAGTACTTAGAGAACGGAGGGATTAAACATGATGCAAAAAGCTTTAACTATAAATGAACAGACTGACAAGTATGACTTGATTATAATGTGAAACTGGCAACCAACAAAGCATACCACAAAGTGGAAAGATAAGCCACGATGGAGAACATATTTGAAATATGGAAAACAGGAAATGGAAAATATCAAAAGGTTAATCTGAAATATATAAGGATATAAACATACGTAAGAAAAAAATACAAAAGAAAAACTGACAAGCCCCAAAAGAGGAAATGGAAACAGCCAAATAAACATAAGAAGTGATGCCCAAATTCACTAGAAATGAAGGAAATGTAATATTTCACATAGGCAAAAATTTGAAAGTCTGACAGTACCAAGTCTTGGCAAGAACATGAAGCAATAGGAATTCTGAGACAGTGCTGTCAGGAGCCAAAACCTCAAAGCTGCTCTGGAGAATGATCTGGCAACGTCCAGTGAAGCTGAGGAAATGTTAAGACCCTATGTGTCAGCTGTTCCACCTGCAGGTGCTATTACATTCAGTTTAGCCTAAAGCTGCTATGCAAGGCCATTATTTTAGACTAAACTCCTACACTAAGCCCCAAAAGACCAAACCAACCAAAATACAATAAGTTATACTAAATATGACATAATCAAACTAAAACTTAAAAAAAAAAAAAACAAATAAGCTTAAAACAGGCCAGATTTTGTTTTTCTCCTATAAACAAAAAATTCCAACAAAAAAAGGTTCCCTCTACTCTAACCCTTAAAAAAAATATTATCTGCAGCCCTTGTTCCCACCTTGCAAAGTCCACTCGTCTACTATTTCCTGGAAAAATTTAAAACCAAAGTGACACTAATGCCTAAAGTTTTGGTCAATCTCTCGAAAGTGAAAATTTGAGAGACTGATCAAAAGGGAAAAACTACTAAATTTAATTTAGTCTAAACCTGCCTCATTACATATTTTAAATTCAGCTTAAAGATTTCTCCATACATAAGAAACTATAACCTAGCTAAATACATAAACAAACTATAACCTACTCTTGTGCCAACCACCTAGTTTCGGCCAATCAGAGGCAGTCAACTGTCAAACTATATTCAAATAAGACCAACACTGAACTATAACCAATCTGACTGTTTCTGTACCTCACTTCCATTTTCTGTATGGCACTTTTCTTTTTCTGTCCATAAATCTTCAACCACATGACTACACTAATCCTAGCTTCTCTAACCCTAGTCTAGTTTGGGGGCTGCCTGATTCATAAATTGTTCTTCATTCAATTAAATTCTATTATATTTAATTTGTCTAAGGTTTTTCTTTTAATAGTACAAACCCTAGAGAAGCTGTCAAACATGCACGAGACAGGTACCACAATGTTGAAAATAACAAAAACCTCTCATTGACAGAAGAACGGAGAAACTGTAGTCTAGTCCTAAAATATCATACAACAAAACTCAAAGAATTACTGCTATACAAATCTACATGGCTAAATCTCACACGAAAGGCTAAATGAAAAAAGCAAGCCGCAGAAATACATATACAGTATGATACCCTACTATGCAAAGTTCAAAATCTTCAAGCCAAGTAATTGTTTTAATAATATACAAACAATATATAGTTTATATATATGTGTGTGTGCATATATATGTAAATACTTACACTATCTATCTATCTATCTATCTATCTATCTATCTATCTATCTATCTATCTCAATAGTGTGTACAGGCATGCACCATGACATCTGGCTAATTTTTGTACTTTTTGTAGAGACAGGGTTTTGCCACATTGCCCAGACTGGTCTTGAACTCCTGAGCTCGAGCAATCGGCCCAACTCAGTCTCCCCAAAGTGCTGGGATTACAGGTATTAAGCCACCATGCCAGGCCTCCCCCATTTTTTCACGTGGGAGAGACAAACGCACACTTCAGGATGATGGTTCTTCCGCAGAAAGAAGATGGGGAGGTTTGGCACAGTGGCTTAACGCTGGTAATTCCAGCACTTTGGGAGGCTGAGGCAGGCACATCGCTTGAGTTCAGGAGTTCAAGACCAGACTGGGCAAAATGGCAAAACCCCATCTCTACAAA
>NW_016828386.1:0-231 GCF_001698545.2 Rhinopithecus bieti | reverse complement strand
AAGAGGAGTTTCCCTGCACAGGCTCTCACTCTCTTTGCCTGCTGCCATCCCTGTAAGACCTGACTTGCTCCTCCTTGCTTCCTGCCATGATTGTGAGGCTTCCCCAGTCACATGGAACTGTAAGTCCAATTAAACCTCTTTGTTTTGTAAATTGCTCAGTCTCAGGTATGTCTTTTTTTTTTTTTTTTTTTTTTTTTAGACAGAGTCTTGCTCTGTCGCCCAGGCTGGAGT
>NW_016828385.1:0-1246 GCF_001698545.2 Rhinopithecus bieti | reverse complement strand
ATCTTGGGACATACACTGTCATCATGGACATACCCCGCCATCATGGACAGACACCCCCATCTGGGACACACACCCCCATGTTGGACACACACTGTCATCATGGACACACACCGTCATCTTGGACAGACACTCCCATCGTGGACAGACACCCCCATCGTGGACACACACCCCCATCGTGGACACACACCGCCATCGTGGACACACACCGCCATCTTGGACACGCACGGCCAACTTGGACACGCACGGCCAACTTGGACACGCACGGCCATCTTGGACACACACGGCCATCTTGGACACTTACCACCATCTGGGACAAGTGCCACCATTTTAAGTTCCCTTGATTAAAACCGCCTAAAACCAGCCCCAAAACATGAGCCTCATGGCTACTGTCAGCATGACCAGAAACAGTCAAACCCTGAAATAAACCCTCTGTGACCAGAAACATCCCAAGGCCAAGAGAAGCTCCCCTCAGACCAGAGACATTCCAACCCGTCCATCAACTTTGCCTCACACAGAAACATTCTGAGCCCGCGATAGGTTCCCCTTCCTAAACCGTTAAGTACCCTTAGTCTGTAAGAGAACGCTCCTGACCTAACTCCGCCGGAAGCCCCCCTCAGGCTTATTCTCCAAAATAAATCTGTCTTTGACTGTGAAGCTCCTTTTCTTGTTTTATCTTTCTTCAACTCTTACACCCTCCTCAGCCCTCCTCACCTCTTGAAGGCGTACCCAGATCCTGGCCCCAACGCCCATCCTGGTCTTCAGGGCACCAGTCACCAAGCCCTGGACCTGCCCCGCAGACCTCAACCCCAGATCACGTAGACTCCTGCCTTATGCCCCGTCACCCCCCAGTCATGGAGACCCATGCCTTCTGTAAGGCACCCAGACCATTCTCATCCCCATCACTAGGCCCAGGCACGTGGCGTCCCTCCTCCCAGGGTACCAGACCTCCTGTCCTTAGTTTGCAAGAGCAGACTCCTGCCCCACTGCTTTATGCATAGGCAACCAGTAACTACCCCACCATCACTAGTAACTTCTCTGCCATCACCAGTAACTTTTCTGCCATCACCAGTAACTACCCCATCACCAGTCACTAACCCCTACCACCAGTAACGAACCCCATAACCACCAGTAACTATCCCCATCACCAGTAACTACCCCATCACCAGTAACTAACCCCATCACCAGTGAGGGTAGTACCCCCATCACCAGTAACTACCCCATCACCAGTAACTACCCCATCACCAGT
>NW_016828384.1:10888-12890 GCF_001698545.2 Rhinopithecus bieti | reverse complement strand
TGGTCAGGCTGCAACAGCTGACCAACAGTGATTGTCCGTCTCTCCCTAGTGAGATGAACCCAGTACCTCAGTAGAAAATGCAGAAATCACCTGTGTTCTGTGTCGCTTGCGCTGGGAGCTGGAGACTGGAGCTGTTCCTATTCGGCCATCTTGCTCCGCCCCCAGATTTAACATATTCTTGTTGTATTTATACTTATATTATTATATAATGACTTTATTTGTCTTTTTTAAGTTGTTGTTGCTCTAAAACCTGTTCCATTTGATACAATAATTATATCAGACTCATGATATACATTTAATAAAAAAACTCTTGCTCACCTTTGATTTTCACTTGCATACATTAACCCCAAACTCCTGCTTGCTTTTGGCTTTGATTTGCATGGAATATCTTTTTTCAAACTTTTACATTGAGTTTATGTGAATCCTTCTGTGTTTGGTGAGTCTTTTGAAAACAGCACATATTTGGTTTTTGAATTTTTATTTATTCTACCATTCTATATGTTTTAAGTGGAGCATTTAAGCCATTTACACTCAATGTTAATGTTGAGTTGTAAGCCACTATTCTGTTTGTTATGTTTACTGTTGTCTTAATATTTTGGGTTTTTTTGTTGCATTATTGTTTTGTAGTCCTTGTGAGTTTTACAGCATTAAGATGTTCTATTTTACTGAATATCGAGCTTTTCTTTCAATAATTGAAACTTTTTTTTAGCATTTCTTTTAGTTCTGGTTTTGCAGTGACAAATTCTCTTAGCATTTGATTCTCCGAAAATTGCTTTATTTCTCCTTCATTCATAAAACTTAGTTTTGCTGTATGCGAAATTCTTGGCCGACAGTTATTCTGCTTAAGGATGCTGAATGTGGGACCCCAATCCTCTCTGGCATGTAGGGTTTCTGCTGAGAAGTCTGCTGATAGTCTGACAGGTTTTCCTTTGTAAGTTACTTGATGCTTTCATGTTACTGCTCTTAGAATTGTTTTCTTCATGTTGACTTTAGATAACCTGATGACTATGTGCCTTTGTTTGGTCTCAAACTTCTGGCCTCAAGTGATCCACCCACCTAGGCCTCCCAAAGTGCTGAGATTAACACTATATATTTCAGAAACATGTATTGATGTCTTGGAAAAAATTCCCTGCATTAATAATGGGACTTGATTAACAGATGTTACATAGTTAATTGAAAATGAGTAAGTACTAAAGTTAATTGAAGCAAAGAAAATGCAGTATCAAGGTGTAGACATCTCCACTTAAGGTTCATATTTAGTGGGCAGTCATCCTAACAACACTGCTGAAGACAATAAAATTTGGCATGTCAGATTTAGTAATAAACTACAGAGATCATATTAAAATGCAGTAGAAGTACATAGTGTGAGAAAGTTGATGGGCTGTAGTATTTCGTCACATTCTCCTATATGATTGGATGCTGTGTATTATATCACAATCTTAAGATGTCAAAATAAGGTTGGGATACTGCTATAAAAACCCTGTAAAGCAAAATAATTTAATCTCCACAAGGTAAGTCTCTTTATATATTGCTTTCATGCTTTTAAAGCTTATGAGAAAAAATACCCTTTTAATACTAAGTGAAATCCAAAATACAATCAAGGACCTAGCTTTTGCATACAGATTTAGCTTTTGCCCTTTTATGTCAATATTTTGCTCTGAAAATATCAATGCCACACATTCCCTCAACAATGCAATCCTTTCTTGGTTTAGTTAATCTCACCTTCCATAAACTTAGTAAACTTTTTGTCTTCTTTTCTAGAATAGCTGGATTTTACTTTACTTGGAGTATAAGTCAACGAATAGTTTGAAGGAACTTATTTTTAACATGTTGATCCTTCTATTAGTTTTAAGAGAATTTCATTACTTTAATATAATTAAAATACAAGACATAGTGGCAATTAACTTGTCATACCCCCTCCTGTGGTGTTAATTGGACATATGAAAAACTTCTTGCTCATTTTGGTTTTAATTTCTTCTGTGCTATTTTGTTAAAGTAATAT
>NW_016828384.1:4995-9763 GCF_001698545.2 Rhinopithecus bieti | reverse complement strand
CATCTTCCAACAAACATTACTGAGAAACTGCACGTTTTCTTTCTTTGTTTAAAAAAATATTTTATGCCTTCCTAAGGACAAATTGTAAGATGAGACCAGTAAAATGTCCTTGAATAGCATTTAAGAGATGTATATAAAAATAAGAATAGAGCGATTTCTTTAAAGAAAAGAATAAGATTGTTCACTATTAATAGTCATGCATGAAAGAGGAAAGAGTATATGCTGAAAAAAATAAAGCAATTATATAAACACAGCAAGTTGAGAGTTAAAGATAAAATTATTAAAGAATTGTTGTATTTCTTCTCCTATAACTTATAGCTACTGTGAGAAGCTACTAATCTTATTTATCTAATATGCTGGTATAGTAGACTACAGGAAGACCTACTAAAAAAGTAATTTGAATATTCTTGATGTATTCAAATACATAAGACCTAATATCTTGCTTCCTAGGGTGCTGAAAATGAAGTGAGGTTATTGTAGAGTAACTACTTACTAGTTCTAAGAACTTGTAGATGCACGGGAGAAATTCATGAATATTAGAAAAGAGGCACTGCAAAGGTGAATGTCTAGAAATTTTACATTTCTATGTTTAAGCTTTAGGCTTAGAAAATTATGATAATTTTTCAAACCCTTAGAAAACCATGGGTTTCTAACTAACATTCATATGTTCAAAAAATATGTTTGAGTATATTAAATGCTTTCCAAAATGCAATTATAGATTTGAGATATTAAGTAGAAATTATAGAAATCTGTCTTTATCTGGGAAGGTTTAATTCAGAGACAAGAATATATAATGAACAGAATAAAACGCGTAGTCAAAAGCGTAAACTTGACTCAGAATTGAAGTTTCTGAGGCCATGATTAACGGTTACTTTTCAGGTATGTGAAGAACCAAAATGTTAAGACATACAGACACACACACATTTACATACACACATCACAAATAGCTTGCAAATGAATCCAAACAATGAGATCCATATGGAGAGGAAAGACAATTAGATACAATTTAGATAATTTTGTACAAATTGAAAGACCCCACACAAGTCATTTAACTGCTACATAATTGTTTTCTCGTTTGAAAATTAGGGTGTTAGACTAATTTTAGGGTTTCTTGTAGCTGTAAAATTTTACAAGTTTGTTAGAGACAAACCTGCAGTTTAGAAGACAGTGTTTAAAATATCCAAATATAATATAATTTTTAAATACAAGGACATTTCCCTTCTCACTGACCAAATTTCCTCCCACAAATTCCACCTCAAACAAAAACTCTTTTATCAGGGAGAGGTAGATATTATATTAGAGATCATTTTAGATCTGCTGATTTAAAATACAGTTTAAAATACAGTTGTGGTAGTAGTACTGCAATGTAGACATAAAAATAAGAAAAAATGTTTTGAAAGAATAAACAACAGACCTCGGTGGTTGATTATACATGTGTGAAAGATAAAGTAAAAGGAGAAGAAAATTTAAATACATCTTTAATTTGTGAGCCTTATACTTGACAAAATTATATTATCATAGATTAAATTGGGTGAGACAGATGAGGACATAGTTTTTGAATGGAAGATAGCTACTTAAATTTTTAGAGATTGAATTAAGAATTTGAACTTGAGTGTAAATATTCACTGAAAATTTAAAGTACGTGGTAGAAGCCTGGTAGGGTTGTCAAGGATAGGGTCTAATTTACGCTACATACTAACTGAGGGCAATAGGCCATTATAATTTGTTTTGTCGTATTTGTTAAAGTCAAGTAAGTACAAAATTTTGGCAAAGGGCCTGGCACATAAGTTCTAAATAATTGGCAGAATAATCCCTTCAATTTCCTTCATCAGTGTTTTATACTTTCTATTGTAGAAATATTTTACTTTTCTTGTTAAAGTAATCCCTAGGTTTTTAATTTTATTTATAGCTAATGTGATTACATTCGGTTTCTTTTTTGGATTGTTTTCTGTTGATGAAAAGATGTTTCATGATCATGGATTAGAAAAATCAGTATTGTTAAAATGTTCATACTACCAAGAATCAGCATTGTTAAAATGTTCATACTACCCAAGGCAATCTATACATTCAATGCAATCCTTATCAAATTGTCAATGACATTCTTAACAGAAACAGGAAACAATCCTAAAATTAAATAAAACCACAAAATATAAAATAGCCACAGTTATATTGAGCTAAAAGAACAAAACTGGAAAAATCACATTACCTGACTTCAAATTATACTACAGAGCTATTGTAACCAAAACAGCACCGTACTGGCATAAAAACAGACACATAGACCAATGGAATATAATAGACAACCCAGAAACAAATCTATATATCTACAGTGAATTCATTTTTGACAAAGATGCCAAGAACTTGCATTGTGGAAAGGACAGTCTCTTCGATAAATGGTGCTGGGAAAACTGGATATTCATATGCAGAAGCATGAAACTAGACCCCATCCCTTGCTATATATAAAAATCATATCAAAATGGATTAAAGACTTAAATCTAAGACCTCAAACTATGAAACCACTGAAATAATATTTTGGGAAAACTCTCCAGGACCTTGGATTAGCCAAAGATTTATTAAGTAATACCCCACAAATGTAGGCAAGCAAAGAAAATATGGACAAGTGGGATCCATCAAGACAAAAAGCTTCTGTACAGCAAAGAAAAAAAAATAATAAATAAAGTGAAGAGACAAAGGATATGGTTTGGATTTGTGTTCCCATCCAAATCTCATATTGAATTGTAATCCCCAGTATTGGAGGAGGGGCCTAGTGGGAGGTGGTTGGATCATGAAAGAGGATGTCCCACTTGCTGCTCTCATGATGGTGAGTGAGTTCTATAAGATCTGATTGTTTAAAAGTATGTAGCACTCCCCTTGCTCTCTTTCTCCCTCTCTGGCCATGTAAGATGTGCCCACTTCCCCTTCACCTTCCACCATGATTGTAAGTTTCCTGAGGGTTCACAAACCATGCTTCTTGTAGAGCCTGTGGAACTGTGACTCAATTATTTCTCTTTTCCTTATAAATTATCCAGTCTCAGGTAGTTCTTTATAGCAGTGCAAGAATGGACTAATATAATAACCCACAGAATGATAGACAATATTTGCAAACTAACCATCTGATAAGGGACTAATAATCAAAATATATAAAGAACTCAAACAACTTTGCAGGAAAAATTTGAATAATCCAATTAAAAATGGGCAAAAGATCTCAACTGATGTTTCTCAAAAGAAGACATACAAATGGTAAACAGGTAGATGAAAAGGTGGCAAACATTATTTTTCATCAGAGAAATGCAGGTCAAAACTACAATGACATATGATCTTGCCCAGTTAAAATGATATTTATCCAGAAGAAAGGCAATAACAAATGCTGGTGAGAGTGTGGAGAAAAGAGAACCCTTGTACACTGTAGGTGAGAATGTTAATTAGTATAACTACTACAGAGAACAGTTTGGATGTTCCTCAAACACTAAACATAGAACAACCATATGGTCCAGCAATCCCACTGCTGAATATATACCCAAAAGAAAGGAAATCAGTATATTGAAGAGATATCTGCACTCCTATATTTATCACAGCACTATTTATTCAAAATAGCCAAGATTTGGAAGCAGTCTAATTGCCCAACAATGGATGAATTGATAAAGAAAATGTGATGCTTCTACACAATGAAATACTATTAAGCCACAGAAAAGAACTAGATCCAGTCATCTGCAATAACATGGATTTAATTGAAAGTCATTATGTTAAGTGAAATGAGCCCAACACAGAAAGACAAACATTGCATGTTCTCACTTATTTGTGGGTTCTAAAAGTCAAAATAATTGAACTCATTGACATTGAAAGCAGAAGGATGATTACCAGAGGCTGAGAAAGCTTGTGGGTGGTCTGGGGGGAAGTGGAGACGGTAAATGGGGAAAAAAAAGTTTAAAAGAATGAATAAGACATGTTATTTTATGGCAGAACAGGGTACCTATAGTCAATAATAACTTAATTGTACATTTTTAAATACAGTAAAATTGGATCTTTTGTAACACGAAGGATACATGCTTTACAGAATAGATATCACATTTACCATATTATTATGCATTTCATGCCTATATTAAATATTTCTTGTACCCCACAAATATATACACCTAGTTTGTACACACAAAATTAAAATTTTAAAAAATTTTAAAAGAAAATATATCTCATGTTACTATTTTCCATAACTACATTTATTCATTCAGTCAGGAAGTAATTTAACAAATATTTATTTATAACTTGCTTTGTGTCCAGGATGAAAATTGACATTTTCTCATTCTGTACTGATGCAGTTTTATTATTTATATTACATCCTTAATTATATCTTTTACAGATTCAGGAAGATGACATTCGTTTCTTAGACTGTGACGCCAATGTCAAATTTTCTCTCTGCCTATGTCTATAGGTGAGTATGCAGCATGATTTCTAGATCTTGAGAAACACTAAGAAATTTTTTGACATTCAGAGCCCTGCAATTTATTCTTTTGTTCCTCAACACATATATAAAATCTACAATGAATTTTATTTATTAATTAATTTATTTTTATACCTTATGTTCTAGGGTACATGTGTACAACGTGCAGGTTTGTTACATAGGTATACATGTGCCATGTTGGTGTGCTGCACCCATTAACTCGTCATTTACATTAAGTATATCTCCTAATGCTATGCCCCCCTCCCCCCACTCAACAACAGGCCCCGGTGTGTGATGTTCCCCTTCCTGTATCCAAGTGTTCTCATTGTTCAATTC
>NW_016828384.1:0-948 GCF_001698545.2 Rhinopithecus bieti | reverse complement strand
TGACATTTTTCCCTCATTCCAAATTCAGTAAATCTGACAATTATGTGTCTTGGAGTTGCTCTTCTCGAGGAGTATCTTTGTGGCATTCTCTGTATTTCCTGAATTCGAATGTTGGGCTGCCTTGCTAGGTTGGGGATGTTCTCCTGGATAATATCCTGCAGAGTGTTTTCCAACTTGGTTCCATTCTCCCCATCACTTTCAGGTACAACAGTCAGACATAGACTTGGTCTTTTCACATAGTCCCATATTTCTTGGAGGTTTTGTTCATTTCCTTTTACTCTTTTTTCTCTAAACGTCTGTTCTTGCTTCATTTCATTCATTTGATCTTCAATCACTGATACCCTTTCTTCCAGTTGATCGAGTTGGTTACTGAAGGTTGTGCATTTGTCACATAGTTCTCGTGTCATGGTTTTCAGCTCTATCAGGTCACTTAAGGACTTCTCTACATTGGTTATTCTAGTTAGCCATTCATCAAATGTTTTTTCAAGATTTTTAGCTTCTTTGCGATGGGTTCAAACTTCCTCCTTTAGCTCGGAGAAGTCTCATCGTCTGAAGCCTTCTCTCAACTCGTCAAAGTCATTCTGCCTCCAACTTTATTCCGTTGCTGGTGAGGAGCTGCGTTCCTTTGGAGGGGGAGAGGCGCTCTGATTTATATTTAAAAGCACTGCTTTTACCCCATCTTTGTGGTTTTTACCTACCGTTGGTCTTTGATTATGGCGATGTACATATGGGGTTTTTGTGTGGATGTCCTTTCTGCTTGTTAGTTTTCCTTCTAACTGTCAGGACCCTCAGCTGCAGGTCTGTTGGAGTTTGCTCAAGGTCCACTCCAGACCTGTTTGCTGGGGTATCAGCAGCAGAGGCTGCAGAAGAGTGAATATTGCTGAACAGCAATTGTTACTGCCTCTTCGTTCCTCTGGAAGCTTCGTCTCAGAGGGGCACCCAGCTGTG
>NW_016828383.1:5842-7323 GCF_001698545.2 Rhinopithecus bieti | reverse complement strand
TGTGTGTGTATATGTGTGTGTATGTGTGTATGTGTGTGTGTATATGTGTGTGTGTATGTGTGTATATGTGTGTGTATGTGTGTGTGTATATGTGTGTGTGTGTATGTGTGTGTGTGTATGTGTGTGTGTGTATGTGTGTATGTGTGTATGTGTGTGTGTGTATGTGTGTGTGTGTATGTGTGTGTGTGTGAAATACACTGACTAATAAAAATGTTCCCATGGTATAAACTCCAGTTCACGAAGCTTCGTTGGTGATTTCTTACAAATACTGACACACTAATGAAACGCACAAACACACCCAGAGCATCACAAATGTTTCTTGAGAATAGAAAAAGAGGCAATGTGCCCGGGTGCCGTGGCGCACGCCTGAAATCTCAACACATAGGGAGGCAGAGGCGGCAGATTCCTTGAGGCCGGGAGTTCAAGACCAGCCTGGCCAGCACGGTAAAACCCCATCTCTTACTAAAAATACAAAAATTAGCCAGACATGGTGGCGCACGCTGCAATCCCAGCTACTGGGGAGGCAGAGGCAGGAGAATCATTTGATCCCAGGAGGTGGAGTTTGCAGTGAGCTCAGATCCCACCCCTGCACTCCAGCCTGGTCGACAGAGCCAGACTCTGTCTCAAAAAATTAATTAAAAAAAAAAAGTCGTCACATATAAAATGGAATTTTCCATTCGATAAAAGGCACGTTTTAAACTCTACACTTTTTTTGTTTCAAAATAATATTTTTTATTTTATTTTAATGTTTTACTTTATTTGGCAATTTAAAAGTCTACATATTTAGGGTGTGCAACATGATATTTTAGTATCTATGAATACCCTGTGAAATCAGTAGGTCAAGCTAATTAACGTATCTGTAATATCACATAGTTATCTTTTTGTTAAGAGAACATTTAAAATCTACTTTTTTTTTTTTTTTTGAGACGAAGTTTCACTCTTGTTGCCCAGGCCGGAGTGCAATGGTACAATCTCAGCTCACCGCAACCTCCACCTCCCAGGTTCAAGCGATTCTCCTGCCCCAGCCTCCCGAGTAGCTGGAATTACAGGCATGCACCATCACACCCGGCTAATTTTGTATTTTTAGTAGAGACGGGCTTTGTCCATGTTGGTCAGGCTGGTCTTGAACTCCTGACTTTGTGATTCACTCACCTTGGCCTCCCAGAGTGCTAGGATTATAGGTGTGAGCCACTGCGCTCGGCCCTAAAATCTACTTTCTTACCAATGTTCGCATATACAATCCATTGTGAGCAACTGTAGTCACCGTATGGTACAACAGATCTGCTAAACTCACTCCTCCTGTCTAACTCAAACGCGGTATCCTTCGATGCAGCTCTCTGATTCCACCCCCACCCCCTCAGCTCCGAGGAACTACCTTTGACTCTGCTTCCATGAGTTGAACTGGGGCAATCCACACGTAAGTGAGATCAAGCAGCAGGTGTCTTCCTGTGCCTTCTTTACTCCACGTAGCATGATGTCCT
>NW_016828383.1:0-1639 GCF_001698545.2 Rhinopithecus bieti | reverse complement strand
TCCAGCTAATTTTGTATTTTTTGTAGAGATGAGGTTTTGCTGCGTGGCCCAGGCTGGTCTTGAACTCCTGGGCCCAAGAGACCCGCCCGCCTTGACCTCCCAAACTGCTGGGACTGCAGGCATGAGCCACGGTGCCCGGCCCATCATAGCACTTTTGATCATGAGGATCATTCCTCCTTCTTGTCATTCTTGGACACATGCTTCCCACATGCCTCCTCTTCCAGAGAGGGCTTCTACCAGGCTGTGCTGGGAGCTAAGGCTGGAAAAGGGGAGATGGTTCTACCTGCCAGTGCCACATGAGTCTGCTCAGGGCTGTCACCAGCAGGGGAGGGTCCAATGTGAGTCTCAGGCTCGCATGTGGGACAGACGCCCATATGTGATAACGCTGCAGTGAATCTGTTTCGCACACATGGAGGAGGCGGCTCAGGGGTGACCGTGGACCTGAGTCAATGGGCAGAGATATACCAGTGCCATCCACAAACACAGGGGAGGAGGAGCCACAGCTCCCCACTTCCATCCAAAACCATGACCCCTCCCTGAGTGTGAGGGCCCGGGGTTCTCCTCTGTCTCATACAGAGGTGGAAACCTCCCCTTAGTGACCGCCTGACATTGCGAGTCACCAGCAGCTGCTCGGCTCTGAGCTCTTCTGCTCCTTAAGGTTTCCTGCCTATGACAGGAAGTTTCATTTCTCATTGTCTTCGTAGGACTGTGGCTGCATATTTCAGACACATTGTAACTAGGTTTTCCCAGTGTTGGGAGCAGATGTGGGCTGTTGAGCACGTCAGTCACTCACTGTGACTGTGCAGTCCATCACCAGGATCCACGCATGTGTCCACCCCTCAAGTCTTAACCCGGTCTGGAAATGTGCCATGACTGAGACCCTCCCATGACCCAGGCACAACTGGCCCCCAAAAACCTCAGGAGGGGGGTTCATGACAACACGCTCCAAATGAGGAAACCAAGGCTCAGAGATGGGACTTAACTGCCCAAGGTCATGCAGGCAGGGGTGAAGGTCAGCAGTTCAGAAAAAATTGACTCTCTATCCCACCCCGAAATCAGAACTCAAGACTAAGCACTTGTTTCCAAACCCTTGAAGGCAGACCGAGATGCAGGGGAATGCCCAAGGAAGCGGAGTTGGGGGTGGGAGGGACACCGAGGAGGCAGGAATGACTCAGAGGTTACTTTAAGGCAAGGGGAGGTGAACACTGTTGAAAAATAAGAAAAAAAAAAAAAGGAGGGAAGTCTAAGAAGGAAACTGGAAGGTATAAAACCCACACTCCAAAGACAAAAGAAGAGTCAGCATTTCTTTATTTCTCCTTTTTCCTCATTGCCAATTGCAGCTCAACTTGAATTTCACAGCCAGATGTGCGACGTGTCTCTGCTGATCTGAGTCTGCCCTGCAGCAAGGACCTGCAGCTTCCCTGAAGCATCCCCAGGGCTGGGCCGCCATGGTAAGGATCCCACAACGCTGTGTTGATGGACGGGCTGAAGGAAGGAAGGAGACCCCACGGGGAGGCTCTGAGAAGAAGAACAAGCCCCAGTGACCCTCACTGGGACAGGACAGACTCAGAAAGGCACTGGGTCTATTGGCTCCTATGTCCTGACCCTTGGTGAGATGAGGACAGATGGGGCAAATAGC
>NW_016828382.1:2788342-2793848 GCF_001698545.2 Rhinopithecus bieti | reverse complement strand
ATCTTGCTCCGCCCCTGGGAGGAGTAGTTGTAACTGAGGCCCAGCTGATCCTCCAGGTTGCTCTGGAGCTAGAGTGGTTCTTTAGAGTTATCCCAAATTGGGGAAAGGAGCTAGTTTTTTTCTTTTTTTTTTCTTCTTTTTTTTTGAGACGAGTCTCGCTCTGTTGCCCAGGCTGGAGTGCAGTAGCGGGATCTCGGCTCACTGCAAGTTCCACCTCCTGGGTTCACGCCATTCTCCTGCCTCAGCCTCCCGAGTAGCTAGGACTACAGTAGCCCACCACCACGCCCGGCTAAATTTTTTGTATTTTTAGGAGAGACGGGAGTTTCACTGTGTTAGCCAGGGTGGTCTCAATCTCCTCACCTCGTAATCTGCCCGCCTTGGCCTCCCAAAGAGCTGGGATTACAGGCATAACCCTCTGCCCCAGCTGGGGTCAGGATTTTTTTAGCCTTGCATCATCCACACCTGGGAGGCATTGTAATCTTGGATCAAGGTGGTTCCCTGCAGCCAAGAGCAATTTCAAATGAAGGAAGCACCTATGAGCCAGCACTTCCAGCAGCTTAGGAATGAGTACATCATCCCTGAAGATGAGATCAAGATGGAGACCATAATACCTACCTTCTTCTTACAGACACATTTATATTGGGACACATTCTCTTTTTCATTCTTCTACTCATTGTTCTGTATCAGGGCAGTTTACAGAGCACCTTATTACAGCCGTCCCAGTCTCTTTACATATCTCCCCTACGTCCTTTTCTTTGGGATTATTCACATTTATACAGTCAGATATCATTTTATAATTTTTTCCCTTTTTTCTGTTATATATGCTGTATTTGTCTGTTCTCATGCTATTAATAAAGGCATACCCGAGGATGGGTAGTTCATAAAGGAAAGAGGTTTAATGGACTCACAGTTCCACATGGCTGAGGAGGCTTCACGATTATGATGGAAGGCAAATGAGAAGCAAAGGCATGTCTTACATGGCAGCAGGCAAGAGAGAATGAGAGAGCCAAGCAAAGAGGGAAACCCCGTATAAAGCCATCAGATCTCACGAGACTTATTCACTGCCACGAGAACACTGTGGGAGAAACCACCCCCATGATTCAATTATCTCCCACCTGGCACTTCCCACAACATATGGGAATTATGCAAGCTACAGTTCAAGATGAGATTTGGGTGGGACACAGCCAAACCATATCATAAAGTGTTTTTCTGAATGTTTATAAATCTGCTTTCTTAAACCTATACATTCTGTTAGAATGCTATTATTGCATAGAAACTTTCTCCCATATAACCAATCTTTTCTTTCTTGTTGGTTAGAAAAAAAATTTTTTGAATATTATTTGCCATTTTGGTTTTATCTACTTTCTAAGAATGTTTTAGTTAGAGTTATTGGTTGTAAACAACAGAAAATAAATCTGGCTCAGTTAAGGAGGAAAATAATTTTGGGAAGGGTTAAAGGTTGCACAATAAGCAAGAAAACTTACCAAACTTGGGCAGGAAGCTAGACAGACAAAGCACAGCCAAGGTCCTGCCCAAAGAGCCATTGGTGTAGGATGTTCTGCTGGCAATGATCCTGTGGGAGAGACAGCTGTGCTGCTGATGTCTGCAGCCTCTGGATGCTAACTCTCATGCCTCTGAACTTACAATGTCTCTGTAGATAAAGTAACTGTACTCATGTTACAGTCCATGCTCTAGCTACCAGAATTAAGGAGAAAGGCTGGGTCAGGCAGAGGGGCTCATGCCTGTAATCTCAGCACTTTGGGAGGCCAAGGCAGGTGGAATGCATGAGGTCAGGAGTTCAAGACCAGCCTGACCAACATGGTGAAACCTCCTCTCTACTAAAAATACAAAAATTTGCCAGGCGTAGTGTCAGTTGCCTATAATCCCAGTTACTCAGGAGACTGAGGCAGAAGAATGGCTTGAAGCCAGGAGGCGGAGGCTGCAGTGAGCCAAGACCATGCCACTGCACTCTGGAGGACAGAAGACTCTGTCTAAAAAAAAAAATGAAGGGAGAAAGGCTATCATTCCCCTGCAGCTTCCATGTCGTGAACAGAGACTGGCATTCCTTATGTTTCCCCTTGTGACTTTCCCAAAGAGGAAGGTGGTCATATCATGATCTACCAAAATAATAAATGACCATTAACACAAGACTCAAGAAATGCAAGAATTGTAGCCAGGCACGGTGGCTCACGCCTGTAATCCCAGCACTTTGGGAGCCTGAGGCCGGCAGATCAACTGAGGTTAGGAGTTTGAGACCAGCCTGGCCAACATGGCGAAACCCCATCTCTACTAAAAGTACAAAAATTAGCTGGGTGTGTTGGCAGGCGCCTGTAGTCCCAGCTACTCAGGAGACTGAGACAGGAGAGTCTCTGGAACCCAGGAGGCAGAGGCTGCAGTGAGCCGTGATCATACCATTGCACTCCAGCCTGGGAAAAGAGTAACACTGTCTCCAAAAAAAAAGAAAAAAATGTAAGAATTTGTCAATACTATCCCTCAAGATAATTAGTTTTCAGAATGTTGGTATACTTGGATTCTTACATGCCACTTTTACTTGCCCCTCTGAAATGTTTATAATTTATGTTAGGAGAACATCTTTTTAAAAATAATTAATTAATTTGAAAAGTTTTTGTAGAGAATGATGGTTTCTAGCTTCTCAGCAAACTATCGCAAGGACAGAAAACCAAACACACATGTTCTTACTCATAGGTGGGAATTGAACAATGAGAACACTTGGACACAGGAAGGGGAATATCACACACCCGGGCCTGTTGTGGGGTGGGTGGAGGGGGAGGGATAGCATTAGGAGATATACCTAATGTAAATGACCAATTAATGGGTGCAGCACACCAACATGGCACATGTATACATGTGTAACAAACATGCATGTTGTGCACATGTACCCTAGAACTTAAAGTATAATTTTAAAAAAAGAAAAGTTTTTATATATTTATTTATTTATTTATTATTGTAGACAAGATCTCACTGCATTGCTCAGACTTGTCCTGAACTGGGTTCAAGTGATCCTCTGACCTCAGCCTCCAAAGTGCTCCAATTACAGGTGTGAGGCACCCAGATAAGAAAGAGTTTTTTTATATAATCTGCTGTTCTATGTCCTTATTATACTCACAATAGCATTTTTGTTTGTTTCTATTTTTTTCTAGGCTGAGGTTTTATCAGATGTTACAAATGTGTTCTGTGGGGGAAAATAATACATCTTTAATCATATAAAATGAGAAGTGCCATAAACTATAACTCTCTTTTGAACACAGTAGCATATGAAAGCTTTTGAAAAATCCAGAAGTAAAGAGGTAGATGTAGGTTGGGCACACTGGCTCACACCTGTAATCCCAGCACTTTGGGAGGCCGAGGCAGGAGGATCTCTTGAGACTAGGAGTCCAGCAAAAATGGGACTGTGGCTCCCAGAATCCTGAGCCATCACTGGAATTCCTAGCTTCTTGCAAAACAGCAGTGGCAGTGTGGTGTTAGAAATCTCGGCAGCACAGCACTCATGGGATCTGGGCAATGTTCCTTTCCCTTTTGCTCCTCTAGCCTTAGGAGTTGGCAGCTTCCAGTACTTACTGATATCTGGGTTGCATCCATTCACATTTTTGTCTCTTCAACCCCACTAACACTTTTGCAAACTACCTGCTGTGTTAATGGCTCAGTGTTAGAAATACCTAGAGTGGTTTCTGTTGTTCTGACAGATCACTTAAATATGCAAACATGGTATTTTCCCCCCAAGAAAACATATTAACATTTTGTATGACTACAGTATTCTGCACACCATAGTTTAGGAAATATAAAAAACCTAGAGTTATTTATATTGTTCTGACTAGACACTGAAATATACAAACATGGTATTTTCTCCCCAGAAAATATATTGACATCTTTTATGATGATGATATTCTATATGACATTATTTAGGAAATGCAAATAGCCCAAATCCCCTTCACTTTTGTTTTCTAGTTGTTTTTTTCTGCAAATAGGAACTTTGACTACTACACTACTATTATTACTCACATTATATTACTTTTTTTTTTTTTTGAGACAGAGTCTCACTCTGTTGCCCAGGCTGGAGTACCGCAATCATGTCTCACTGCAGCCTCAACCTCCTGGGCTCAAGCAATCCTCCTCCATCAGCTTCCTGAGTAGCTGGGAGGATCACCTGAGACCAGGAGTTCAGGACCAGCCTGGGCAATGCAGCAAGACTTTTTAAAAATTAATTAATTACTTTTAAAAGATGCTTCCCTAATATAAAATACAAATACCATTGTATTTTAGTAGCGACAGGGTTTCGTCATGTTGCCCAGGCTGGTTTCAAATTTCTGAGTTCAAACAATCTGCCTGCCTTGGCCTCCAAAAATGCTGGGATTACAGGTGTGAGCCACCAGGCCCTGCATATTACATATTTTTAACCAAAGTTTCACTTAAATTCTATATTCCACATACATGCTCCACCCAAGAATTCTTATTGATACCTGTAAAATCAAATATCAAGCTTATTTTATTCACCATCATTCTGTCTACTGATATATGGATATAACTCTCAACCAACCCATTTATTTATTCTTGAGATAACTTATATGCAGTAAGGTGTATAAATCTTACATGTACAGCTTAATTAATTTTTACGTAAGCATCAACTAAAGATACAGATACTTCCAGCATTCCACAAAGCTTCCTCATTCCATTCCATCAATATGTCACTAAAAATGATGATGATCTGAACTTTACCACAGATTAGTTCTGCTTGCTTTTGAACTACATACAAATGAAATCATACAATATGTTATTTTTATGTCTGTCTTCTTTCAATATTTTGTATGAGATTGATCTATGTTGTTGAACGTGGTTTGTTCATTATTTCTGTATCATTATTATAGCATTATCATTCATTCACAATTTATTTGTTCATTTGACTCATGATGAACATTTGAATTTTTATCAGGTTAGGACCATTACTGTAATTGCTATGAACACATTCATCCATGTCTTTTGGTGGATATAAGCACTCACTTCTGCAGTGTTCATACTCAAGAGTGGAACTGCTGGTTCAACGAGTGTGCATATGTTTGACTTTGTAGATACTGCCAGAATTTTTTCCAAAGTGGTGTACAAATTTGCTCTGCATCCTCACCAAAACTTGCTGTTGACATTCTGGTGGAGGTATAGTGTTATTTCATTATGGCTTATATTTGGTTTCTTGATACCTAAGCATGATGAACACCTTTTACACTTAGTGGCCATATGGATATTCTCTTTCTTTCAGGTACACATTTCCACTCATTTAAGAATATTGAGTTGTCTGTCTTTTTATCATTAATTTGTAGGAGTTTCTTACAGGAGGAGCCTTTGAAAAGTTCACGGAAGGCAGGTGTGGTGGCATGTGCCTACAGTCCCAGCTACTCGGGAGGATAACCTGAGCCCAGAAGTTCAAGGTTACAGAGAGCTACTACACTCTAGCCTGGGCAACAGAGCGTGACCCTATCTCCAAAAAAAAAAAAAA
>NW_016828382.1:2782327-2787934 GCF_001698545.2 Rhinopithecus bieti | reverse complement strand
AAAAAAAAAAAAAAAATCCAACATTATTTTTCATAAAAATAGAAACATAATCCTAAAATTCCTATGGTTAAAACATTTTAAATGGTTCAAAATAAAAATCAGAAGACTATTTTGTGATGTGTAAAATAATATGTAACAAATTTTAGTGTTCCTTAATAAAATATTTTTGGAATACACCAAAAAAAAAAAAAAGAAAAGTTCACGGAAAATGTGTATTATATATAAAAAAAACTATGCATAGATTTATTTGTTTTTGCACCAAAATAAACTCATAGTGACTTAATATAATATGTCTGAACAGGATCTAGTTTGAAGTCCTAAGAAGGATAAGACATCAATTTGAAAAGAGCCCTTATCAGAGCAACATGAATTCAGCTAAAATTGAAGCAATAACAAGACATCAAATTTATGGTGAAGCTGAAGTGGAAGAATGTGAAATTATTGATGTTTTACAAAAAGTTTATGGGTGCAATGCTTTAAAGACATTAGCGGTTTACAAACGGATAACTCATTTTAGGAGGGATGAGGTGATACTGAAGATGAAGCCTGTAACAACACACCACTCACATCAATTTGCAAGGAAAAAATGTAATTTTCTTCATGCCCTAATTGAATAGGACTGACAATTAACAGCAGAAACAATAGCCAACACTATAGACATCTCAATTGGTTCAGCTTACACAATTCTGACTAAAAAATTAAAATTGAGCAAACTTTCCACTACATGGGTGCCAGAACCATTGTGCCCCACAAGAGCAGAACTTTCCATGGAAATTTTAAACAAGTAGGATCAAGATCCTTAAGTATTTCTTCAAAGAACTGTAATAGGAGATGAAACATGGTTTACTAGTACAATCCTGAAGACAAAGCACAATCAAAGCAATAGCTACCAAGAGGTGAAAGTGGTCCAGTCAAAGCAAAAGTGAACTAGTCAAGAGCAAGGGAGGGCTAAGCACAGTGGCTCATACCTGTAAACCTAGCACTTTGGGAGACCAAGGCAGGAGGATCACTTCTCAGGAATTCCAGACAAGCCTGACAACATAGTAAGACCTTGTCTCTACAAAAAATTTAAAAATTAGCCAGGCAAGGTGGTTGTGTGCCTATAGTCCCAGCTGCTTGGGTGGCTGAGGTGGGAGGATTGCTTGAGCCCAGGAGTCCCCTTACATAGTCTATGTGTGAGTTTTTTATTGGATACATGTATTAAAGATATTTTCTCTCAAGGCCAGGTACAGTGGCTCACACCTGTAATCCCAGCAGTTTGGGAAGCTGAGGCAGACAGATCACTTGAGGCCAGCCTGGGGTGACACAGCAAAACCCTGTCTCAAAAAAAAGAAAAAAAAAAAAGAAAAAAAAAAAAAAACAAGAGTAAAGATGATGGCAACATTTTTGGGAGATGCTCACTTTGCTTATTTACTTTCTGAAGGACCAAAGAATGACAATATTGCCAGGTGTGGTGGCTCAACGCCTGTAATCCCAGCTACTTGGGAGGCTGAGGCAGGATATTTGCTTCAACCTAAGAGGGGGAGGTTGCAGTGAGATGAGATCACACCACTGCACACCAGCCTGGGTGACAGAGTGAGACTCTGTCTCAAAAAAAAAAAAAGACAGTATTATGACAATGCTTATTGTGAGGGTTTTGAGAAAGTTAGCCAGTTAGCAGAAAAATGCCTGGAAAGCTTCACCAGAGAGTTCTTCTCCACCATGACAATGCTCCTGCTCATTCGTCTCATCAGTCAAGGGCCATTTGTGAGCATTTTGATGAGAACTCATTAGACATCCACCTTACAATCCTGATTTAATTCCTCCTTACTTCTTTTTGCCTCAAAATATCTTTAAAGGGCACCAATTTTTCTTTAGCTGATAATGTAAAAAAGACTTCATTGACATGGTTAAATTCCTAGGACCCTCAGTTCTTTAGGGGTGGACTAAATGGCTGGTATCTTCACTTACAAAAGTGTCTTGAGCCTGATTAAATATGTTGAGAAATAAAGTTTATGTTTTATCTTTTAATTTCATTTTTCATGAAGTTTTGGAGTCCCCTTGCATAGTCTACGTATGAGTTTTTTATTGGATACATGTATTAAAGACATTTCCTCTCAAGGCCAGACACAGTGACTCACACCTGTAATCCCAGCAGTTTGGGAAGGTGAGGCAGGCAGATCACTTGAGGCCAGAAGTGCGAGACCAGCCTGGCCAACATGGCAAAACGACATCTCAAATGAAAATGCAAAAATTGGTGGGTGTGGTGGTGCGACTGCAATCCCAGCTATTCAAGAGGCTGAGGCATAAGAACTGCTTGAACCCAGGAGGCAGGGGTTGCAGTGGGTTGAGACTGCCACTGCACTCCAGCCTGGGCAACAGAGCAAGACTCCATCTCAAAAGAATATGTTTATGTCTATATCTATCTTGCCTCAGTCCATTGCTTTTCTACTCGATTAATTCTGTCTTTTGATAAATAGAAGTTCTTAATTATTTTTTCTTTGAGACAGGGTCTCACTCTGTCACCCAGGTTGAAGTGCAGTGGCCCATTCATGGCTCACCGTAACCTCAACCTCCTGGGCTCAAGCTAATCTTCCACCTCAGCCTCCTGAATAGCCGGGACTACAGGCACGTGCCACCACACCTGTCTAATTTTTAAAAAATATTTTGTACAGATGGAGTCTTGCCATGTTGCCCAGGCTGGGTCTCAACCTCCTGGGCTCAAGCTATCTGCCCACCTTGGCCTCCCAAAGCGTTGGGATTTCAGGTGTGAGCCAACACACCCAGCCTGAAGTTCTTCATTTTACCGAAGTATAATTTATCAGTCTTTTTTGTTACAGATAGTACATTTCTGTCCTGCTTATTGTATTTTTCTCTACACTAAGGTCATGAAGATATTTTCCTATATTTTCTTCCAGAGCTTTATTTGGACTGCTGTAAACCTACATCTAGGTCTTCGACCATCTCAAATTAATTTTTTATGGTATATAGTAGGAATGAGGGTTAATTTTTTTCCACATTGATATCCAGTGGACCTGGCACCATTTATCGAAAAGACCATCCTTCCCCCTGATGAATTGTAGTGATGTCTTTCTTACAAATCATGTGACTGTTTTCATGCAGACCTGTCCCAGGATCAGCATTCTGTTCCACTGACCTGTGTGTCTATTCCTGAACCAATATTACACAGTCTTAGTTATTAGAGTTTCAAAGTCAGTCTTGTTATTTCTTGGCCCTTTGCATTTCAATGTATATATTTTCAAGGAGAATCTTCAGTCTAATTAAATGTAATTATCAAAATGCTTGGGTTTAAGTGTACCATCTTTCTACTCCTTGTCTGTCCCATCTGTTTTTTATTCCTTTATTTCACCCTTCGTGCCTTGTTTTGTATCAAACTATTGTTATTTCATTTTTCTCCTCTATCAGCTATTAGAACTATAGGTGTGTGCCACAGTCCCTGGCTTTATTTTTTTTTTCTTTTTTTGAGGCAGAATCTTGCTCTGTCACCTAGGCTGGGATGCAGTGGCACGATCTTGGCTCACTGTAACCTCCGCCTACCAGGTTCAAGTGATTCTCATGCCTCAGCCTCCCAAGCAGCTGGGATTATAGGCATGTATCACCATGACCTGCTAATTTTCATATTTTTAGTAGAGATGGGGTTTCACCGTGTTGGCCAGGCTGCTCTTGAACTCCTTGCATCTGCTCACCTTGGCCTCCCAAAAGGCTAGGATTACAGGTGTGAGCCATGGCACCTGGCCTGCGCCTGGCTTTCTATCAGCATTTTCAACAACTTTATTGAAATATAATTCATATATCATGTAATTCACCCATTTACAGTATACAATTCAATGGCTTTTAGTCTATTCAGAAAGTTGTGCATTCATCACCTCAATTGCTTTCACATTTTCATTGCCACAAAAAGAAATCCTGCAGCCCTTAGCTATCATCTTCAATTCCCCCATATCCCCCAGCCCTTGGTAACCACTAAACTAATTTTCTAACTCTATAGGGTTGCCTATTCTGGATATTTTATATAAACATTTAGAAAACTGTACACAATGGGTATTGGTGTGATATTATCTGAGTGTGTGTGTATATATAAGACAGTAAAAAGGAAAAAAGATAAACTTCTGAATAACACATGGAATGAGGAAAGAATGGGAAGAGAGAAAAGTGGGGATAAATTTTATATTTTCATGGGCGTGGACAATCATGGGCACTTAAAGATCAGATTTATGTTTATAAGAAAAGAACAACTCTATTTAAAAGTGGGTGAAGGACATGAGCAGACACTTTTCAAAAGAAGACATATGTGCAGCCAACAAGCATATGGAAAAAAGCTCAATATCACTAATCAATAGAAAAATGCAAATCAAACACACAATGAGATACCATCTCACACCAGTCTGAATGGCTCTTACTAAAAGGTCAAAAAATAACAGGTTCTGATGAGGTTGCACAGAAAAAGGAGCACTTATATGCTGTTGGTAGGAGTGTAAATTAGTTCAACCATTGTGGAAAGCAGTGCAGTGATTCATCAAAAAACCTAAAAACAAAACTACCATTTGACCCAGCAATCCCATTACTGGGTATATACCCAGAAGACAAATCGTCCTATCATAAAGACATATGCATGCATACATTCACTGCAGCACTATTAATAACAGCAAAGACATGAAATCAACCAAAATGCCCATCAGTGGTAGACTGGACAAAGAAAATGTGGTACATCTACACCATGGAATACTATGCAGCCATTAAAAAAATAAGATCATGTCCTTTGTAGGAATGTGAATGGAGCTGGAGGTCATTATCCTTAGCAAACTAAGACAGGAACAAAAAGCCAAATACCACATGTTCTCACTTATATGTGGGAACTAAATGATGTGAACACATGGACACACAGAGGGGAACGATAGATACTAGGGCCTGCAGGAGGTTGAAGGGTGAAGGGTGGGAGGAGGGAGAGGATCAGAAAAAATAACTAATGGGTACGAGGTTTAATACCTGGGTGACAAAATAATCTGTACAACAAACTCCCATGACACAAGTTTACCCATGTAACAAACCCATACATGTACCCCGTACTTAAAAGTTAAAAAAAAGAAATCAGATTTATAAATTAGGATGCTGAATTCCAGGTTCTTGGTGAAGTTTCTTAAAAGAAACTAACATTGCACAGATGTGCCAACAATCCTAAGTATAAAAGTTTTGGTTCTCAAATATCTGCTGAAGAAAGACTGGTACACATTTTGGCACTGTAATAAGAATCAACAAGCTGAAACCAGTTTTTTCCTTCAAAATACTTCAAAGGAAATGTGCACCTCAGCCACTCCTATCCTTTTCTCTAGAAGGTAAATAAAGATGACTGATGCAATTGGTGATTAAAAGCTGACGAGTTGATGGGTGCAGCACACCAACATGGCATAAGTATACATATGTAACAAACCTGCACGTTATGCACATGTAACCTAGAACTTAAAGTATAATAAAAAAAAAAAAAAAAAAAAAAAGCCTGTATTGTTCTTAAATGGACAAAAAGGGCCTTGTAAGGATTTTTAGTTTCATTATTTATAATTATTTTTTCTTTTTATTTCAAGAAAGCGCCAAGCTTGTTCCTACCTTATT
>NW_016828382.1:2761019-2782002 GCF_001698545.2 Rhinopithecus bieti | reverse complement strand
AGGATTTTAGTTTCATTATTTATAATTATTTTTTCTTTTATTTCAAGAAAGCGCCAAGCTTGTTCCTACCTTATTTGCACTTGCTGTTCCCACTGAATGAGTCCTGGTTCTTTGCTCAGTGGTTTCCTCTAATGATCAAAGTATTGAGGGCCGGATGCAGTGGCTCAAGCCTGTAATCCCAGCACTTTGGGAGGCTGAGGTGTGCTGATTACTTGAGGTCAGGAGTTTGAGACCAGACTGGTCAACATGGTGAAATCCTGTCTCTACAAAAAATACAAAAATTACCTGGGCATGATGGCACATGCCTGTAATCCCAGCTGAGGCATGAGAATTGCTTGAACCCAGGAGGCAGAGGTTGCAGTGAGCCAAGATCATGCCTCTGCACTCCAGCCTGGGCAACAGAGTGAGACTGTCTCAAAAAAAAAAAAGAAATACTGAGTTCATATGCCACCTCCAAAGATAAGCCTTTCCATTTAACTATATCTAAGTCTTCCCCACTTCTCACCATCTCTTCCCATCTCCTGTATCCAATCATCCTGTTTTATTGTCTTCTTAGCTGTTATTTACACTATCTGAAATTGTCTTTTTTATGTATTTATTGATGGAATAAATGTTCTTCTCCTCCCTCTACAATGTCATTTATACAAGAACAAGAACCTTGTCTGATGTATCTATTGCTGTATCCCAGTAGTGCCTGCATACAATAGGGGCTGCAATAAATATTTGCTGGATAAATTAATATATAAAAGATCTTTCCTAGTATCCTCAGTTTTTCAGGCCACTGTGCTGAACTCTCTACAATATTGTCTCTGCCCTATTATCACATTAAGGTAACAAAACAACATATAGTCAACAGAAAATTAAAGAAACTCAATAATTAAATAACATATACTTTGTTCGAGGAGAGTCAAAGTTCAATATAACACACTTTTTTTTTTTTTTTTATACAGAGTCTCGTTCTGTCACCCAGGCTGGAGTGCAGTGGTGGGATCTTGGCTCACTGCAACCTCTGCCTCATGGGTTCAAGCAATTCTCCTGTCTCAGCCTCCTGAGTAGCTGGGACTACAGGCATGCACCACGACTACTGGCTAATTTTTGTATTTTTAGTGGAGACAGGGTTTTGCCATGTTGGCCAGGCTGGTCTGAAACTCCTGACCTCAGGTGATCCACCCACCTCAGCCTCCCAAAGTGCTGGGATTACAGGCATGAGGCATTGCGCCCAGTCTCATACACTTATTAATTCTACAAATCTTCTTAATTCGGTGAAGTCTAAGACCATGTAAGAGACTGAGCTTTTATGATGTTTCTGATTCCTACACTTACAAGACATAAATGAAATTTGTAGATTTAGAATGACATATTGGGAAGTGCCTTGTTTGGAATCACAGGAACTGCCACACACAGGCTCTGGGTCAATGGACAATTAACTTCTGAGCCTCAGTTTACTCTCGGGAATAAACTCAATTTACCCTTAGGGATACTGTCTTAGTCTGATTTGTGCTGCTATAACAGAATACTAGAGACTGGGTAATTTTAAGTGAATAGAAATTTATGTCTGCAGGCGGGGAAGTTCAAGATCAAGGTACCAGCATCTGATGAGGGTCTTCTTGTTATGACATCCCATAGCAGAAGGTGGAAAAGCAAGAGAGCTTGAGAGACAGAGAGAAACAAATGGGGCACCAAACTTGTCCTTTTAGGAGGAACCCCGTCCTGTAATAATGAACCCACTCCCACAATAATGTCGTTAATACATTTATGAGAGCTCTCATGGCCTAATCATCTCTTAAAGGTTCCACCTCTTAGTACTATTGCAATGGCAATTAAATTTCAACATGACTTTTGGAGTGCACATTCACACCATAGCAGATACCTACCCCACAATAACTACAGGGATGTTGTGAGGCTTAAGAAATAAAGCAAACCAGCCTGACATGGTGACTCACACCTATAATTCCCGCACTTTGCAAGGCCAAGGCAGACAGATCACTTGAGCTCAGGAGTTCATGAGCAGCCTGGGCAACATGGTGAAACGCTGTCTACAAAAAGTATTAAAAATTAGCAGGCTGGGCATGGTGGCTCACGCCTATAATCCCAGCACTTTGGGAGGCCAAGGTGGGTGGATCATGAGATCAAGAGATCGAGACCATCCTGGACAACATGGTGAAACCCCATCTCTACTAAAAATATAAAAATTTTTGTATTTGTGGTGGCACACACCTGTAATCCCAGCTACTTGGGAGGCTGAGGCAGGAGAATCGCTTGAACCCAGGAGGTGGAGGTGGCAGTGAGCTGAGATCATGCCACTGCACTGCAGCCTGGTGACAGAGTAAGACTCTGTCTTGAAAAAAAAAAAAATTAGCTGGCCATGGTGGTGTTTCTGTGGTCCCTGCTACTCGGGAGGCTGAGGCAGGAGAATCACTTGAGTGCCACTGCACTCCAGCCTGGGCAATAGGAGTGAAACTCTGTCTAAATAAATAAATAATAAAGCAAACCAATTATAAACAACATTTACTGGTCATTTAGTACCAGACTAAATCCTTTACATGTATTATTAATATAACCCACATAGGATCATGTGGGTTGTATTAATAATACATGTAAAGGATTTAGTAAGTATTTAGCAGTATGTTATTGTTATTTTGTATATATGGTAACTGAGACACGGAGGGATGATGGGACTTAACCACGATCACGTGATGCGTAAGTGGTGGTATAGCCAAGGTTCAAACGCAGAGCCTGTGCTCTCACTCATTGTTCTTTACGTTTTCCATATAGTAAAGAGTTTTTCAAGGATGATTTGTCAAGAATGCTTTGACCAAGAAGGTCTTGCAGCAATAATCAGGAGTTCACTTAGTAAGAGCTTGCCTTTCCTAAACTCAACTCATGGCTACTAAACCTAAAGCCAATGTTACTGGTATTCTAGATAGCTGCATCTGATTCCCAGCAAAGTCATGAGACTAAAATGCAATGCTGAGTCATCCTATATGTCCCAGGTTCTGCATAGTGTGCTTTACTTGGCAACAATTCCCTTGCTTTGCTTTAGCCAAACTGGGGGGGAAAAAAAAAAAGCTGACATTGCACTTAAATCTCAAGTCTGAAAAAGCCTTTCTGAATTCCTATGAACCAACTGTTGTTAAAATAAGTAAAAATCAAGAGAATTAAGTTTAATCAATCTAATAAATAAAGAGAGCCTTAGCCAGGGCTAGGGGTGTATCTGTTCCAGCAGTGTTCTAAGGAAGAATAGGTAATTACTGTACTCTTTGATTACTTGCGGATGCATTTAGAATAAGCCCAGTGTCTGAGACAGCATTCTATGTGAGGATGGAACTTAATTGCCTTCTAAAATTACAATGCATATTTAATCTCTTATTGGATTTTTTTTCTTTGGAAGGGACTTGTTCTCAGTAATTTCTTCATTGTGCTGAGAACAATAATTTTAAGATTATGGATATGACCATGGTATCTAGGAGTTTTATTACATTTTGGCTCTGGCAGAAGAAAATTGTAATTTAAGAAAATTCTCCAACTTTTGCCAATTTGCGGTCTAAAAAATATAAATATAATTAATGTAAAAGTCTGGATAATTCTTTTAAAATGAACCTCTTTTACTCTCAGAAGAGTTATGTGATTTATGAGGGTCATCTATATTATAAGAATTCTGTTGTTTTTTTCTTAAAGTAGAGATGGGGGTTTCACGATCCAGGGTGGTTTCGAACTCCTGGCCTCAAGTGATCTGCCTGCCTCAGCCTCCCAAAGTGCTGGGATTACAGGCATGAGCCGCTACGCCCTCCCAAGAAATGTTTTAAAATATGCTTTGTTTTTATAAAATTTGGGTTGGTATTGATGGATTTCATTAAGCAATATTTCAAAAATAACAATTGTTAATATTATCACTAGTCTCATCATAAATATATCAGAAAAGTCTCTAAATAATGGGAAGCTGTCAGGCTCATAGGGAGGATACAAGTTTTCCAAAATTCCAATTTTCACTTGAAAACTCAAATTTTTTTCACTAGCAAACAATACTGTTCAGTTGTGTTCCTAGAAGTGACGGGAATACTTGCTTCATTTTATGAGATAAAATGATATGATGGTCTGGTTATAAGTTTAGTTTACTTCAATATTTGGTGTTAATGGCCCTCAAAGCTAAAAACAATCCTGCAGAGAAGTATGGATTCAAAGGGAAGGGTTAGCTTCACTTACTAAATCAGAGTATTAATTTTTCAGTTCATTCACCAATTAAAAAGATATGTTAATTACCCTGATCTAATCACTATACAGTATATGTATTGAAACATCACTATGTACCCCATGAATATGTACAATTATTATTTTCCAGTTATAAAACAAAACAAAAAAGAGGAGCAAAAAAGGGAAATTTTGTTTAAGTAATAAATTTATATCTTCTCCGATGTCAATAAATTACTCTTGGAAGCAATAAAAGGTTTTGCATTTTCACATTTTAAACAAATAGGTTCAAAACTAACTTTGAAAATACTTAAAACTAGAACAGATAAATTTGTTTTAGCAACATTTTAAATCTTCAGATAGGAGAGTTTTATAGATGGACATACATCATTTTTGACAATAAACTCTTACAACTATGGAAATATTTCCAATTATCTTTTGTCAAAATGCATTTTGTTTTGGAGTTTTTTTCAAAATGTGGATATATATTTTCTCACTTATTGTAAAGTGTTCCCTTTTCCTGGAAGTGAAACATTAAACATGTTTTGGTATATACATTTGTTTTATTTTGTTTCTCATTTTTATTTCCATACAACCACTATGAAACATTTACCGTGTTTTAAAAAAAATTAAATACTATATACACCTATTATATGATCCAGCCATTCTACTCCTAGATATTTACCTAAGAGAAATTAAAGCTTAAGTCCATACAAATACTTGTATGTAAATGTTCATAGCCACTTTATTTCTGTTGGGCAAAAATTAGAAACAACTGAAACGTCCTTCAACAAGTAAACTGATAATGGTTTAGTCATACAGTGAAATATGTCACAGTAACAAATATCTAAGTAACAAAAAGGTATGACCTATTGATACAAATAAAGTACATATTGTAGATTCCATTTATATAAAACTCTAGAAAATGCAAACTAATCTAAAATGACAGAAGGAAGATTAGTGGTTGTCTGGGGTAGGGAAGCAGGAGCAAGGAGGGGAGAGAAGATAGCATTTCATAGGAGTATGAGAAAACTTTATATATTTACCATCAATATCATCAAGATGATCAATATATTTGTCATCTTGATTGTGTTGATTTCATTGGTGTATACATATGTCAAACTCATCAAACTGTAGAGTTTAAACAGGTGCAGTTCATTGTATGTCAATTATACCTCAATTTTAAAATGAAATGAAAAAACTACAGTGAGTTACCACTATACACCCACTAGAATGGCTAAAGACTTTGCCCAGTGCTGGTGAAGGTGTGGGGCAGCTGGAACTCTCATACACTGCTGGTGAGAACGCAAAAGGGTACAATGACTTTGGAAAATAGATGGGCACTTTCTTGAAAACTTAAAATACATTTGCCAAATATCCCAGCCATTCCACTCCTACATATTTATTCCAGAAATATGGGAACATGTCCACACAAAGACTTGTACATGAATATTCAAGGCAGCTTTATTCATAATAGCCCAAACCTGGAAACAGCTCAAATGTCCATCAACAGGTCAATGGATAAACACATTTGATAGATCTATTAAATGGGATACACTATTCAACAATGAAAAGATTGATACACCAACAAGATATATAAATCTCAAAATCAATATACTTAATGAAAGTAGCCAGACCAAAAAAAAAAAAAAAAAGAATACATGCTGTATGATTCCATTTATATAAAATTCTAGAAAATGCAAACTAACCTATCAGAAAGCAAATCAGGAGTTACCTGGGGCTGGGGGTAGAAGGAGCAGGAGGAAACTTTTGGGGTTGATGAAATGTTCGTTGTCTTGATTTTGATAATGGTTTCATAGATATATGTCGAAACTTACCAAATGCGGAAGGTTAAGGTTGCAGTGAGCTATGACTGCGCCATTGCACTCCAGCCTGTGTGGCAGAGCAAGACCCTGTCTCAAAACAAAACAAACAAAATTTAGCAAATTGTGCACTACACACACATACATACAAACACATATGTAGTTTATTGTCATCAATTATACTTCAGTAAATCTGTAAACAAACAAAAAACTGGAATATGATGGTTGCTAAATGCTATCAATGAATACTTTGGGGGAAAATGAAAGGCTAAGGGTATTCATCATCGATTGAAGGCAAAGTGTGAAAGCTAGAAGGCCTCTTTGGCAGCAGATGCTCATCTCTTGTAGTCTGGAGGCAGAAAAAACTGAGGATCAGATTCAGCCTTTAATTCCAAGAGTAGTAAACAAGCTCTAAAATAGGTGATTCTCAACTCAGGCAAGTTGGCTTCATCAAGGTCAGGGAGGGTATTGATGAGAAGAACTGTGATCTTAAGACTTGGAATGGGTCCTCTTGGTTAATATACTGAAAATCTTGAATCACAATTCCCCTGATTCCTCTGGGCTGGCACAAGCAGCCTTCTCTTCTCCCTCTCTTAAAGGTTCTGCACATTTCCTGGAAGATGATGCCAAGTCCTCTGCTTTGCAAGATAGATGCCACCCCCCACCCACCCATCTCTGCCACCTGATATACTTTGGATGTGTGTCCCCACCCAAATCTCATATAAAAAATCCCCAGCGTTGGAGGTAGGCCATGGTCAGAGGTGACTGGATCATGGTGGCAGATTTCTCATGAATGGCTTAGCACCATCGTCTTGGTACTGTCATCACAATAGTGAGTGAGTTCTTGTGAGATCTGGTTGTTTAAAAGCAACAACCCCCTCATTCTCTTGCTCCTGCTCTGGCCATGTGATATGCCTGCTCCCCCTGCACCTTCTGCCATGGTTGTAAGTTTCCTGAGGCCTCCCCAGAAGCCAAGCACTTGCTAACATTGTGCTTCCTGTACAGCCTGCAGAAACGTGAGCCAATTAAACCTCTTTTCTTTATCAATTACCTAATCGCAGGTATTTCTTTATGGCAATGTGAGAACAGAGTAATGCAACTCCCACCCCATATTCTGGCTACCCAATAATAAATTAGGATCAATCATGATATAACACAGCTTGGGGGTGCTGGGCCTGTTATGGAGGAAAAGGTGCTGCAGGTCCTAGTTAGGATATACTGGCAGGAGCTGAGAAAATACACATGAGACTGGAACATGAAAATGCAGTCAAGGAGAATAATGTTGGATAAGGGAGAGTATATCGACATAGTGATGGATCATTCTCCTGTCATATTACATTCAACATCTTGGGTAACAACTGGTTCATAAAATTTCTACAAATGTAACCATCTCGTGAGAGTTGATGAGAACAAATCCATCTTGTGAGAGCTGGTTCTAGACACCACTGGCTAAGGCTGATGGTTGATGTTGGTACCAAACTACGCTACCTGATGGCAATGAGACTAACAGGATCCCCAAACAAAAGGTGCCTGGTGGCAAACCTAAATCATCAGAACCAAAATAGGCTTAATTACTCTAATAACAGCAAAGTCTGAGTAGCAAGTAATGGAGTTTCTGACCCTCCGAGAGCTATGAAGATTAAGAGAACATGAGTCCCTAAGAGCAAGAGAGATGGGCAGCATTGCAATCAATGGAATCAATTAAATGGGATGCTATTCAAAAATAAAGACTGATGCACTAACAATATGTGTAAATCTCAAAATCATTGTACTTAATGAAAGAAGCCAGACAAGAAAGAGTATGCCATATGATATACAACAGATGACTAAAATCCTGAGAGCACTTCCCAACAAAAAGTCATGATCTCTTCCCTGTTTCAGAACTTGAGACCCTTTCAGATTCAGAACCCAATGACTGAATAACAATGAGGATCTTGCATGAGAAAAAACCCTATAACACAAGTGTTTACAATAATTCTCTCATACGTATCCCAAAGAGACTTGTGGCTATTTACTCAGGTTACTGTATACAAGGGAAAGAGACAAGCCAAGGCATTTTGAGGAGTGTTGGTGGCAGAGTCTGTTTTGACATTAATACCTAAGAATTAATGCAGAATTAATTCAAAGGGGCATTATCAATGACCACCTTGCTGGGGAAAAGGGTTATGGTTGCCAGATAATACATGGGGTCCTCGCAAAGATCCCACTCACAGTAGGTCCCCTGGTCCACTAGTTTCATGACCCATCACTGATTATTTCCCTGGTCACTAACTTGTAGTTAGCACAACCCCCACACTGGTTTCTTAACCAGTGGTGTAAGAGCTATGGAAGTAGGGAAAGTCAAGTGGAAACCCTGAAACTGTCCCTCTCATCGTGTCTCAGCCAATATAGTAAATTTTAAAAGAATACTGCATTGACAATATTGTACACAAAAGACAAATATTATAAATAATTGTAAAAATGTAAAAAAATTATAATATATTGTAAATTAAAAACAATATTGCCTGGGATTATGGTAGACATTAAAGTCATCCTTAAAGACCCAAAAGTTGCAGGCACTGTGATCCCCAGCACGTGCCTACTTAATTCACTGGTCTGACCCTATAAAAACCAGATATGTCTTAAAAAGGATGATACTGGACTCCTGCTCATCTATAAACTGATTTACCTTCCATAAAAATGTCATGAGTTAGTTACTAATATTATCCTCATTTTACAGTTGCACTGAAACATAGGTAACTTGCCCAAGGTCACACAATTCAGTGGCAATGCTAGGGCTGGGAGGCACAAAAGCCTGTATTATTAATATTTTTATACTGCATTTCCATATAGGACTGTCCTTCGGCTATGAAGTGGCAGATTTCTGATGTGTGGTCTGTCAACACACACAACACATGCACGTGCACATAGAAGATAATTTATCATCCAGAGAAAGTGCTCACACAACTTTCTTTGTGGTTGATGCCAGTGCTTCACTTCTTTGTGGTGGGCCTAAATGGACCCACATACCACGAAATTGTGTCCCTAATATTTTGTTTTGCTTTCAGATGAAATAAACATTTGGTCATCATATTCATGTTACTGGCTCCAGGAAGATACCAGTTCAAACTAGAATCATAATACCAGCTTTGATTGGATTCCAGGGTAATCTTAACTTGTAGCTACTGCTACCAAGCTAGCTAATCCCCAGTAGTATTTGAGTCAGGAAACATCCTTTCCAACCATTTCCTCCAACCACTTCCTGTATAAAACCAAAGTTCACGCCTGTAATCCCAGCACTTTAGGAAGCTGAGGCGGGCGGATCACGAGATCAGGAGATCAAGGCCATCCAGGCTAACACGGTGAAACCTCGTCTCTATTAAAAACACAAAAAATTAGCCGGTCGTGGTGGCATGCGCCTGTAGTCCCGGCTACTCGGGAGGCTGAGGCAGGGGAATCACTTGAACGCGGGAGGTGGAGGTTGCAGTGAGCCGAGATTGTGCCACTGCACTCCAGCCTGAACGACAGAGCCAGACTCCGTCTCAGAAAAAAAAAAAAACAAAAAAACAGTTCAGGGTCAAACTGCCCTCTTGTGGTGAAATATTGCTATCTGGTCTTCAACACTTGCCCTTTGCATGTAAGTTTTCGATCCGCCTGGCATTTATTTTATTTTATTTTATTTTATTTTATTTTATTTTATTTTATTTTTGAGACAGAGTCTCGCTCTGTCACCCAGGCTGGAGTACAGTAGCGCGATCTCGGCTCACTGCAAGTTCCGCCTCCCGGGTTCACGCCATTCTCTTGTCTCAGCCTCCCGAGTAGCTGGGACTACAGGCATGCACCACCACGCCCGGCTAATTCTGTACTTTTAGTAGAGACAGGTTTTCTCCATGTTGGTCAGGCTGGTCTAGAACTCCCGACCTCAGGTGATCTGCCTGCCTCGGCTTCCCAAAGTGCTGGGATTACAGGTGTGAGCCACTGCGCCTGACCGGCATTGATTTTTTAATTTTATTTTTCCCCCCCGCCCCGCTCTGTCGCCCAGGCTGGATGGAGTGCCAGTGGTGCGATCTCGGCTCACGGCAGCCTCCGCCTCCCGGGTTCAAGCGACTTTCCTGCCTCAGCCTCCTGAGTAGCTTAGATTACAGGCACGTGCCACCACATCTGGCTAATTTTTGTACTTTTAGTAGACATGGGGTTTCACCATCTTGGTCAGGCTGGTCTCGAACTCCTGACCTCATGATCCGCCCACCTTGGTCTCCCAAAGTGCTGGTATTTTAAAAATATTTTATAACAGTTTTATTGAGATATTATTCACATACCATGCTTTACAAATATACAATTCAGTGGTTCTTAGTATATTCACAGAGTTGTGCAACCATCACATCTAATTCCAGAACATTTTGATCACTCCTCCCAACTCCACAGGCATTGACTTTAATGTAATGGCATATGCATATATAGAAATACATATATAAACCAATTATTCTAGCACTATTTCCATTCTTTCCCCAGGGACTGCAACCTCATCTCTCATAAATCAACTTTTCATGTCTGTGTGAATTTGGTTTTGATCTATTTAGAGACTGGTGTACAGTATTTGTCTATTCCTGCACAAATTATTAAAGCAAGCTTTGCCATTCTGTTATCCTTCCTCATGAGTATCTTGATTACTATTGCCCCTAACTCACCAAGTTCCACAGAAATCCCAATTGGAATCTTAGTTAAAATTGTGTCATCTATGGACCAGTTGAAGAAAACTGACACATTTACAATACTGACTCTGTTCCACAAAGATGGTATCACTTTCTACTTAATTTGTTTTAAAATGTTTTAAATGAAGTTTTATAATTTTTTTGTTATATGCATCCCTAGATATTTTACATTTTTGTTATATTTGTTGTATTCCTGAATCCTTATTATTTAATATCACTGAAAATGTGCTTTAAAAAAAAAACACCTGTTTTTCTTACCATTTGTTGCTGGTATGGTACGTGTTGTTTTTATGTCCAACGACCTTCCCAAAACCTATCCATGGAATCTTCTTGATTTTCTATGTAATTATATCATCTTTAAGTAATGAGAGTTTTGTTTCCTTTTCTCTTGTAATTTTATTTCTTTCATGCTTAGATGTGTCGGTGAGAATCACCACCTCAAAGATGAGTAGATGTGGTGGTCTTAATAGGAAGCTCTGTCTTATTCCCAAGCTGAAAGGGAACAAATTTGACCCTCCAGTAAGATGGTCACTATAGTTTTGTACATACCCTTTATATTGTAAAAATTCTTTGCTGTTTCTCCTTTGTCAAGAGCTTTTTCATAAATGGATTTTGAATTGTATCAAATGCTTCTCGCAAATCAAGATAGATGATCATACCGATTCTGATTTTGATCTGTTAGAATGGCAAATTACATTACTATATTTGATCAAATCAAAGATTCTATCAATTTTAAAACACATCATTATTTTATGTTTCAGCAAGGAAGAAAATAAAACAGCTGCCCTTTGAATATTCCAATTTACAATGTTTTTTAAAAGGGCATCTCTAAATTGACAAAATACAAAACTACATTTTCTAAAGATAGAACTGTCATGCATTCCTGAGATTAAACATACATTTATTGGGATATATGTAATTTTAATACCCACTGTCTCTAATTTGCTATTTTTCCATGTTTAAGAGTGAGACTTGGTTGTTATTTTTTATTTTTGTACTGATACTGTAAAATTTTGACAAGGGTTTTATACTTTCTATATAAAACTGGAATTCAAAGAAACATGGCATATTTAGCAAAACTAACTCACTAACTCACTATTCTCATTAATAAAACTCTCTAGGCTTGGTAGCTAGAAAGTTTTATTACTGCCTTTTGTTTTTGTTTTGAGACAGGGTCTGTCGACAAGTCTGTCACCAGGCTGATGTGTGGTGTCATGATCATGGCTTGCTGCAGCCTGTACCTCCCAGGCTCAAGTGATCCTCCCAACTGAGTAGCTGGAACTTCAGACATGCACTACCACACCAGGCTAATTAAGCGTTTTGACAGCTGGGCACAGTGGCTCATGCCTGTAATCCCAACACTTTGGGAGGCCGGAGGCAAGCGGATCACCTAAGGTCAGGAGTTCAAGACTAGCCTGGTCAACATGGTGAAACTCTATCTCTACTAAAAGTATAAAAATTAGCCAGGCGTGGTGACTGGTGCCTGTAATCCCAGCTACTCAGGAGGCTGAGGCATGAGAATCGCTTGAACCCAGGAGACGGGGGTTGCAGTGAGCCAAGATCACGCCACTGCACTCCAGCCTGGGAGACAAGAGTGAAACTCCGTCTCCAAAAAAAAGAGTTTTGACCATTGAGTCAAATTGGGTGTGGTGGCTCATGCATGTAATCCCAGCACATTGGGAGGTCGAAATGTGCAGATTGGTTGAGCCCAGGAGTTTGAGCTCAGCCTGGGCAACATTGCAAAACCCCATCTCTACTAAATATATAAAAATTAGCTGGTGGAATAAACCTGCCATCCCAGCTACTCAGGAGGCTGAGGTGGGAGCATAGCTTGAGCCCAGGAGGTCACGGCTGCAATGAACTATGATTGTGCCATTGCACTGCAGCCTGGAAGACAAGAGTGAGACCTTGTTTAGCAATTTAAATTTATTAAATTATGTATTAAACTTTTTTTTTTTGAGATGGAATTTCACCCTTGTTGCCCAGGCTGGAGTGCTCGGCTCGCTGCAACCTCCTCCTCCCAGGTTCAAGCGATTCTCCTGCCTTAGCCTCTCAAGTAGCTGGGACTATAGGCGCCCACCAACACGCCTGGCTGATTTTTTCTGTTTTTATTAGAGACGGGGTTTCACCATGCGGCTCTTGAACACCTGACCTCAGGTGATCCATCTGCCTCAGCCTCCCAAAGTGCTGGGATTACAGGCGTGAGTACTGTGTTAGCCAAATTTAAACTTTTTTTGAAGTTTAAAGGATTAAGTTTGAATGATTTAAAGGACAATTTAAATTTTAAATAATTTAATCAATAGTCAAAACTCTCTTTTTTTTTGACCATACTCTTTTTGAATCTCAACTTTGGGCTTTGTTTATTCTATGGTATGGTTGTTTTCTTAATTTCCGCTGTTATCTTTATTGTTTCTTTCTCTTTCAGTTGGACACTGACCTTGTTAATTTTCAGCTTTTTATCCTAATATAAGAAAGGTAACACTTGCATTTTCTCCTACATGCTGTCTTGACCGAACACCACAAGTTTTTATGTATAGTTTGTTTTCATTACGTTCTGAATTATGCTCTGATCTTTCTCATTTCTTCTTTTGACTCCTGAGTTATATCTTAGTATTGGATTTTTAACTCTTCACCTTTATTAATTTTATCCTGAATTGCACACAAGGTGATCTGAAACAGATTTCTTACCTCACAGTAAATGAGTGCCTCTGCTCTCTTTGCCCCAGCCTTACCCCTGGGGCTATCAGTGAGAGTCTATGAGATTTTTTTCCTACCCAAGTGAATGAGGTCAAGTCAAACAAACAAAAATCCAGACTAGGTACAGAATGACTATATTTGAAATGATTATTAAAATAGCACTATGCTCTGAATGCTTGTGTCCCTCCCAAGCCCACAAATCTGTATGTTGAAATCCTAACATATGAACGATGATGGGTCGAGCCTTTGAAAAGTGACTAGGTCAAGAAGGTGAAGGCCTCATGAGTGGGATTAGTACCACTAAAGAGGCCCAAGAGTTTCCTTTGCTTCATCTACCACGTGAGGACAGTGAGAAGGTGCCCCACCAGACATGAAATCTGCCAGTACTTTGATCTTTGACTTCCCAGGCTTCAGAACCATGGGAAATAAATTTCTATTGTCTATAAGCTATTGGCTTATGGTATTTTGCTATATATAGCAGCCCGAATGGATGAATACAAACAGCGAGAGAGGAACTATTGGAATAGGGTCAGGGAGACTATTGCAATAAGGAGAATGCTTCAAAGGTAATATCTGCAAGCATCTCAAAGATCAGATACAAACAGGTTTTTCTCTTTTTCTCTTACAGGGAGGAATAAACAGGCTAGAAAAAAACTAGTGTGGAGGAGAGGAGCAGGTGACATTAATGGGACAGTTGAGCAGGAAATGTCCTTCCTGGTGGCTAGCCAATTTTCAGGAGGGGCGGTTAAGGAGGGACTATTCCACAGTCCAGTGCTGGCTCAGGCTGAGGGTGGATCAAAGTCCAGCGGTTTACCGGGAAGGGAGCAGCATAAAATTGGGTCAAGTTAAAGGGCATTTTGTTCAGATTAGTCTATGAGGAGAAATAGTTCAACTAATTATTCTGAGGCCAAGAATGGGATTTGGAGGGTCTGAGTCTGGCTTAATCACAGGTAAATGAAGGGGTTATTCACAGTTCAAGTGGTTCTTTGCAATAAGCCATTTCCTGAAATGTAACAAGAGGGAGAGATTTCTTAACTGTCACTGTTTTCCAGAAGCACAGGGCTCAAGGTTAACACTGTAGTCAAAGGCCAGGTACCACATAAGCAGGAGACAGGGAGACAGGTTGGGGAGTGTTTTACATGTCATACTACTACCTCTCTACATTTAGCATGTCCTCAATGGGACTATTCTCACTGGCATTTGTGTGTAGGGGAATAATAATTGTATCTATTCCAGCAACACATCTGAAGTAGAAGCCATGATCACAATGCATCAAGTCAACCTGAAGGGTCTTAGCTACCAAGTAATATTCATCTCCCCACCTCACTGGTTACCTTGCCCAGCCCCCAAGTTGAATTCAGGTGCCCCTTCTCCTTACTGGACCAGTTATGATAGTAATTTAGGCACCTGTATTAAGAAACCATGAAGCTTTTCGTTCCTCCTTTCCCATGGGCTTCCAGAAAATTTCAGCAGGGGTATAGAGTATGTGGTCCTTCAAGAATAGAGAGAATATGGCTTAAACCTAAGGATTTTTCTCCTTTAAACAACTTAGATATGGGTAAAAGAAAAAGGGACCAGGGTATGCAAGACACAACCATCGTTTTTGGTCCTCTCGGAGCTGGGTACCAGGCAGTAAGGTCATCGCTGATAAATCCATTTTGGCTTTGAGAATCCCCTAATCCAATAGTCGTATCACACAGTTTTCCAAGTGGGGCCAAGGGGTGTGTATGTCTTGGGTGACCTGGACTTAACTGGCACTACAATAGCCTCGTTTAGCAATAACGGCTTCAGTGATGTGGTTAGTGAATTTTTTTTTTATTCTCCTTCTTCTTTCATTCTTTCACTTCCCTAACTCTTCCCATATTTTGTGTAAATGCTAATTCCTTGATCAAATTTCTTATTCCTGTAATGTTTGTAGGAGCATTTTTTTTCATGGCTACATTGCATTAAGTCTACCTCACATTGACACGTTTTGCTACCAGAAGTGGTAGCGGAGACACAGAATCTTAGAGATGGAAATCTGGAATTTGTTCCCTGATCTGACTGGATCAAAAGGCAATAATGTTTCCATTGCCAAGGTAATTGACAGTCTATGGTAAAAGTTACTTATCACTTGTAGTCACTTGGTTTGTTAACTAACGCCTAGACACAGGATTTATTTATATAACACCTAGACACAGGATTTACTTATATTAAATCAAAGTGAAATGCCAGAATATCCTTCCTTGGTATACAGGAAATGGTATCAAGGAATGGTATCAAGGAGTGAAATTATACATCACTTACTCACTCACATCCTATCTTCTCTGGAAGGATCCAGAGGACACTCTCTTCATTAAGGCTTTAAAAAAAATCATTGGCAGGGGGTACTATTCTTGAAAAGCTCTAATGGCTATTATCACAGGTCAGGAGTGATAAAGGATACTCCCATTGAAATTGGCTTCCGGCCAGGGGCAGTGGCTCATGGCTGTAATCCCAGCACTCTGGGAGGCCGAGGTGGGTGGATCACCTGAGGTCGGGAGTTAGAGACCAGCCTGATAAATATGGAGAAACCCCGTCTCTACTAAAAATACAAAATTAGCCAGGCGTGGTGGTGCATGCCTGTAATCCCAGCTATTCGGGAGGCTGAGGCAGGAGAATCGCTTGCACCCGGGAAGTGGAGGTTGCAGTGAGCCAAGATTGTGCCATTGCACTCCAGCCTGGGCAACAAGAGTGACACTCCATCTCAAAAAAAGAAATTGGCTCCTTAAATTCAATGGAGATGATGGGAGTTAGGATGTAGTTAAAGCACAAGCGGAAAGATTTAACATCCAGAAACAAAGAGATTGGTTACCATATCCGGCAGCAGAGCAAAATGGTAATCAAAATGGTTTCACCCACAGAAATCTTTAGGGTTAACTGACAGTGGTGCCTAGAACTGAAATAGAGAAGCAGGATATTAAACTTTTATTAATTTCCATATGAAAAAAGCAAACTGAAGGTCTAGTGAATAAATTTCTATCTTTAATTACAAGCCACAGCTTCTTATCCAGTTTTTAGATTTAAATCAGCTTAGATCATTGACATTTAATTATTGCTGTATTAATGAAATAAAATAAAATTTAGGTTTACTATTGTTTTATTCTGTTTCTTGTTCCTGGGTTACCTAAATCTTTTTTAGTATTCCACCTTAATATACTGATGCTTTTGAAAATAATCTGTGTAGGTTTTTAGGGAAAAATCTGTGTTGCTCCAGGGATGATACAAATACTTAATTTCTTACAGTCTATTGTCTAGTATCAATATCTTGAGGTCAGGAGTTTGACATTAGCCTGGGCAACAGAATGAGACCCTATCTCTAAAAAAAAAAAGAAAGAAAAAAATTAGCTGGACGTGGTAGTACATGCCTGTAGTCCCAGTTACTGAAGAGGCTGAAGTGGGTGAATCACCTGAACCTAGGTTGAAGCTGCAGTGAGTCATGATCACAGCACTGCACTTTAGCTTGGGTGACAGAGACTTCAACTTAAAAAAACAAAACTGTATATGCTCTACAGAGAATCACATAAAACAATGTTAATTTTTTTCTTTCAATTAACAAATGTAATTTTTAAAACCTCAAGAGAAGTCTGTTATATTTACCCTATACATTGTGCCTTCTTTATTCCCGCCATTCTAAGTTTCCTTCTGCTATAATTTCCCTTCTAGAAAGAAGGGAAATCTTTTTAGAAGCTTTTTTCTTAGAATTTTTTTTAGAAAAAAACTTCCCTTGACAATTCTTTTAGAGCAAGTTTACTAGTGATAAATCCTGTTAGTTCTCTTTCATTTGAAATGTGTCTTGACCTTTTCTTTTATTTGTACCTTTTGACTCCTTTATAACACTTAGGTACTTTGAAAAAGTTTTCTGATCAAATCTTCTCTCCCCCCAAAACTATAATGAAGAGTACAGATTTATGCCAAATGTCTGTGATAGCAAAGTGTTTTTAATAAACATCAATGAAAATACACAGTTAAAAGTTCAAAAAATTTCTATGACTAGCCAATAAATTGCTGCAACTTTTACAGCTAATGCTGGTGTTCCTGAAATTTGAAACATAGTACTTTTCAAGAACTGTGGACAAGTTTGATTATGACAAAAATAACAGGCAGAGTGCTCTATTGTTTTTGTTTTCTCCTGAAACTTAAAACTCTGAATAGCAACAGACTGCAGCAAATGTAGCTCAGGATATTCTGAAAAATACAGCCCCAGGAGATGGCCAGTTAAAATGTGGACCACATTTCAATTCCACCTTTCCAATGGAGATAATCAGTAGACTCAAAGAGATCCAAGGGTTGGATGAGTAACCATAGTTGAAAATGCTGACACAAAGTATTATTTGGCAACAATAAAATGAGGTGAAATGGTGCCAAGTAACTGATGTAGTGGAAGTTATGTTCTGGTCTGACTAGAATACAGCAATAAAAGTTGAGAGGTTAATAAGGATAAAAGACAGAACCTTCAGATAAATGAAGAGAATGAGAAAGAACTGATTCAAAAAACATACTTCATTGTGATGACAAGCAAATTAAGGAGAAGGTGAAAAGAAATAGGAAAAATAGTTCAGGATGTAGAAAAATTTTTTCACAACAGCAAGGAAATTCTCTTGACAGATAAATTTCTTGGTAAAATAAACATGGAGATGAACTAGAACAGGTATGAGGTTCTGGAAGAAGAAACATTTGCATAAATGTGACTTTCTTATCCAGCCACACTAACTCTATTTCTTAAAAGCAATACAATTTCTAAAACTTTCTTGTTCAAAGCTCAGATTTACACAATGCCACCTCTAAGAGGCAGAACAGTAGCCTAAACTAAAATGTTCCTTATGTCTGTTCTTACTATCTTCTCCTCTGGCTTGAGAGATGTTTTGATTTGCAAAAGTACTGGCCAATACAACAAAATAAAGACATAAATTAAGTCATAATAGAATTTTACATGTTTCCTTATATTATGTTCATTAATGCATTACCTGCCTTAGTAATTTCACTCAGTTAAAAAATGAGTATGATGGTTTAAAGCTGGTTCAGTCATGATTTTATAAGCTTATTTATCAAGAGTGAAAATAGAAGACTATTAAAAATAGCTAAAAAGGTAACGTATCATAGTGTTTAATGTTTCTGTAATTGTTGATAAGGCTTGTATCTAAGTCTGATGCAGAATTATTAATGGCACTCAAATAGTTCTTTTCTCAGCCACATAGTATCCACTGGTGCTATGAATCTGGAAGAGACTGGCTATGGGTACCACTTCTTGTCTTCAGTTGTGACTGTGCAATATCAGCAAGTGCGCTTTGTATCTTTTCCAGAAGCATGTCTCCTCGATAAACAACATCCTCCAGACATGTAGCAGCTTCATGGTTTTCTTCTTCTAGCTTATATAAGCTAGCAGCCTTTGTAAAACACAAATTTTAAAATCTTTAGAGTTTAGAAGGAGAGAAGCTGTCGCAGATGTACTTATTTTTAAATCTGGATGACTTTGCAATCATTGTGATATATTTTCAGTAAAAAAATTCTAAAAATCAGGTAACTTTTAAGAATTTTCCCCAGGTGAATTATTAAAAAGAAAGACTTTTCAATTAGAGATCTCTAGATATCTGTAAGTAACTCCCTTTCACACTACGTTTGGACACCATTATTCTACTCCACATCTAGAATGCCACCCTCCTCTCATTCTTCACTAGGAAAAGAGACAAAATTGAGGAAAATAAGAGGTTTTCTTATCAGGGAAAATTGAATATTATAACAAAAGGTGCTATGATTTGAATGTGTCCCCTCCAAAATTCATACATTAAAATCTAATCCCCAATGTGATGGTATTAAGAGGGGGAGGGGCCTTTAAGAGGATATTAAGTCATGAAGGCAGAGCTCTCATAGATGGAATTAGTACCCTTAAAATATGGCTTGAGGTTGAAGAGGGAGCTCTTGCTCTTTTGCCCTTCTGCCTTCGGCCATGTGAGGAAACAGGAAGAAGATCCTCAACATGGTCCTAAACATGGTACCATGTTTAATAAAAATTCATTAGTCATGCACAATGAGTAATAAATGCCTTGATCTTGGACTTCCCAGACTCCAGCACTGTGAGAAAATAAATTTTTGTTCTTTATAAATCACTGTCTCAGGTATGTTGTTATAGCAGCACAAATGGACACAGACAAAAGGTATTAAATCTACCTCCTTTAATTCAAAATTCTCTATTACTGGTAAAATTCTCAAAGGAATAGAGGCTTACCTGTAAAGCAGCTGTAGATTCTTCACTGGGTAAGGAATCTATCAAAACATCAATGTCTTTTGCTGTTCGTGCAATCAGTGCTGCAAAAAGCTGGGCATACTCTAGAGATAAAGATACTGCTAGATTAGGATATTAGAAAACCTCAAGTTTTCAGAAACAAATTTTAAGTTCATGAAACCAGAAACTTCATATAGCTTTTTCTGCCCTAAGATTCTAATGATTCGGCCAGGCATGGTGGCTCACACCTGTAATCCTGGGACTTTGGGAGGCCAAGGCGGGCGGATCACAAGGTCAGGAGTTTGAGACCAGCCTGACCAACATGGTGAAATCCCATCTCTACTAAAAATACAAAAATTAGCCAGGTGTGGTGGCATGTGCCTGTAATACCAGCTACTCAGGAGGCTGAGGCAGAAGAATCCCTTGAACCTGGGAGGAGAAAGTTGCAGTGAGCCAAGACTGGCATCACTGCACTCCAGCCTGAGTGACAGAGCGAAACTCCGTCTCAAAAAAAAAAAAAAAAAAAAAAAAAGATTCTAATGAGTCTAATGATTAAATACACACCAATCCTGTTATACATTTAGCTCAAATTGGGAATTAAGCATAATGTATGTCATTTCATTTATCATGACAATATAGTGGTCACTTGAATAAAGAAATTTATAAATGGGATGCCTTCCTTGTTAAGGTCCCTCACTCAGCTAAATTAATACAAATTCTCCTCTAAAGGAGTAACAATGTATTATCTGACATGAACCAGAATTATGAGATGTTAGGTGAATTGACTAAGTTTTTTACAACAAACAAAACTTGCAATATCCTCAAGTAACAATATTTTTAGAAACAAAATAAGCTGAATTTCTCAAGAAATCTAATTTTAAAGGATAACAAAAAATGTGAGAGTCAAAATAAGAGAAGCTAAGAAAATCTGTTTACCTTCTGTAGGGTTAGCAGGCTGGTCTTTGTTAATTGCTGTCTGAATATTACTGAAAGAGGCGGGAGGACCACATTGCTGCAATACTCCAATGGCATTACAAAACTGATCTGCAAGCTTAGGCCAAAGAAAACATGTTGAGGTTAGAAAGGACTTATCAGTTTTAAGGACTTTATTGGTAACAACAACAACAATAAGTTTCTGTAATGATAATCTCTGAGCAAGGGAATAAAACAGAAAGGAGTAATTGTTGATAAAATAAGCCAGTTATTATTAACGTTGATTACATGTTTTAATTCTGCAAAGAAACTAAGTTTGGTATCAATCTAGGTGAAGTTAAATTTGATATAAATCTAGTTGGAACAGTTGAAATACAAAACAATCTTTCTTTTTTTTTTTTTTTTTTTTT
>NW_016828382.1:2752820-2756970 GCF_001698545.2 Rhinopithecus bieti | reverse complement strand
AGCAGCTGACCAACACCGATTGTCCGGCACTCCCCAGTGAGATGACCCCAGTACCTCAGTCGAAAATGCAGAAATCACCGGTCTTCTGTGTCGCTCGTGCTGGGAGTTGGAGACTGGAGCTGTTCCTATTTGGCCATCTTGCTCCGCCCCCCCCAAAACAATCTTTCTTTTCTTGTGATAGTAAAATGATAAGAGAACACTGGCCAATACTTATTGTAAGCCACAAGTAAAGACTTTTTGGGGACAGTGATGGAAAAGAGCAAATCTGACTTGTAAATATCTAAGTATGGCATCACGTTTAATAAAAATTTATTACTCATGCACAAAGTATATGATACCTTTTCTGAGACTGGAGTAGTTATAAGCGTAAAAAAATAGTGGGGAAAAGGCTGCTCAGAAAAGCACCTTGAGTAATCAGAAATGTATCTGTTCAAGACTCAGTTTTTAAACTCTTGTACTCTAAAAGTACTCCGTAAGTACTTTTAAAGATGGAGAATATCAATTCCTTACCATCTCCAAATTAAATACACCTATCCTCCCCACCAATTTCTCTCACCTAGTCTTGACCTCTCAAACCTCCTATTTCTAATAAGCATTTCCTTTGGGTTTCTCTGCCATTGTTTCAATGACAGAACTCAAAGGCAACTGTTTCCTCTGTTTAATATTTAATTTGTATTGAAAGTCTCCTAGTCAACCAGTCTAACTTCAGATTCTTACTTTCCTTTGATCTTCAAATTCTGCCAATACCACAAATCTTCCTCTTTTCCTTCTATCATTATTGTTGCTTAGTTCAACCAATGATCTCACACCAGAATTCTTACAATAGCCTTCTTGTTGTTTGCCAGTTCACCAGGTTATTTATTTTACCCTGATAAAAACATTTGAGCTTACTCCACCACTGTCTTCAAGGTAAATCTCCAACTCAGGCTGTTTTGAAGCTTTCAATAATCTAAGTCAACTCTACTGACTCGTTTTCCACTACTCCTTCATATTTACCTAACTAGTCATAAAGTCACTTATGACTAAATGGCTTTGCCCAGGTTTTGCTAATAGTAATGGAGCAATAAGTGCTCAGACGCTATACAAACCTAGATCCTAGCTCTATTAACCCAGGTAGCATTTTTCACTTTTAAATTGGATACATTCTCCTATTACAGTATTGTTGTGAGGAAGACGAAACACACAAAATATTCAACACAGTGTCTATCTGTTCCATCCTTCAAAAACTTCTAAGATCCATTTAGTCAACAAAACTTTATGGAAAATAACTATGACAAGTACTACATTTAAACACTATAGAGACATAGTGAATGAGACATAGCTTCTGCACTCAGGGTTTTCAGAGGGTAGAACAAATGTTAAAAGCTATACAAATGTGATTAGGATAAATGCTAAGAAGATTCCCCCTATTTCGGTTCACATCACTCCATATTCCAATTTACTTCAGAACCTGAAGCTGAAAATACTCAATTCATTATAACTCCCTAACCACATACTGTTTTTCCATCACTTAAATGTCTCCTGAGTATGACATTTTTTTAACCTCCTTAAGGAGTATCTTTTTGCAAACATGATAGTGCTTATACACAGTAGGCACTCATACTAGTTATCCTAAAGGCTTTTCTCCAAAATCCAATTATCAACATGCCTAACCTGGAGTTAAGGCCATATTCACTCTGTCCTTACTATCCTTCTAGTTACAAGACATGTATGAATATGCAAACCTTTCCCTAAAATAAGATTTCTATCCAGCAGCATCATTACAATTTGATTTTGTAAAACCTCAAAGGAGTAGTTCCCTGAGGAAGGCTGACTGGCAGCTCAGGCAAGTCCCTGCAGGGCAGAATTTATCTTGGTGAATTCAACATTTAGAGGCTGGTCCTCTCAGCCTTAAAAACTAGTGTTATTCACCCAGGGTAGATCAGTTTATCACAAGTAGATTCACACTCTTCAAGTGTACAAAGCCTGATGGATTAAGAAAAATGCCAAGTTATTAGCTTACAGTGAGGAAAAAAAACTGGCAAAGAAACCAGGTACTTAGGTTTTCCTCTCAGCATGTTTTCTCTCTAGACCCTTATCTAGGACGTTAAATCACAATCAGACAATGAGAAACATAACTATCAATGGAAAACTATTTAACAGAAAACTATGCAACTGGTAATGGTAATAAGTACACCCATTGCCGCATGGGAATACCCACTGACGTCTTGGTCAACCGGATGCATATATTATGTCGGTCCCCTATGGTTATAACAAAGCTGAAAAATTCTTATTGTCTAGTGACATCATAGCGGTCCTAACGCTGTAGCGCAATGCGTCACTTAGTGCTTGTGGTGACGCTGCCGTAAAGTAACCTACCGCACTGCCAGTGTATGAAAGTATAGCACACACAATTAAGTACAGTCCATGATACTTGATAATGATACTAAATGACTTTGTTACTGGTTTATGTATTTACTGTTTTATCGTTATTTTACATTGTACTTCTACTTAATAAAAAAAAAAGTTATCGCCGAAACCATGCATTTCTCAGAACATAACCCCTTCATTAAGGGCCCATGACCGTATGCGCATCCTCTGGCTTTGCTTCTACTTTCCACTCAGGCATAGCGTGGAGGAAAAACAAGCAGAAGGAACAAAGTTGGGGAGCTACTTACAAGACTTGGCCTTTAATAGAGAGTAGAATTTGGGGAAGACGTTAAAAAAGACTTGTAAGCCGGGCACGGTGGCTCACACCTGTAATCCCAGCACTCTGGGAGGCCGAGGCGGGAGAATCGCTTAAGGCCGGGAGTTCGAGACCAGCCTGGGCAACATGGTGAAACCCCGTCTCTACTAAAAACACAAAAATCAGCCGGGCGTGGTGGAGGGTGCCTGTAATCCCAGCTACTTGTTTGGCTGAGGCAGGAGAATCGCCTGAACCCGGGAGCCGAGATCGCACCACTGTACTCCAGCCTGGGCGACAGACACTGTCTCCAAAGTAAAAAAAAAAAAAAAAAAAAAAAAAAAAAAAAAAGAAAGAAAGAAAAAGAAAGAAAAAAGAAAGACTCAAATAAACGGAAAGACATACGAGAATCAGAAGATTTCCTATCATAAAGATGTCCCCAAACTGATGCATTCTGAGGGGTGGCCAAGAGACACGAGATGGAAGGAGACTCTGGGCCCACAGGAAGGAGCTAAGATGAAAGAAAATCTCTCACCTCAGCATCGCTCCGCACAACCTGAAAGCGCTGGTGAAGGAATACTCTGGGCTGACATTTCATTACAAAAACCCAGTCATCCACAGCACGAGATCTCCCTTGATGGATTCAAACTGATGAGGACAGAAAAGAGCTCCTGCTTCTCCTCCCATGCCCCAAAAGAGATCCCGTAAGCACCGCTGACAAGAAAATAAAACTGTCCTCAGGGAATACGACAGGACCGCGCAGCCGACAAGTCTTGGCGGCCTCACCCGGACAAGAGCAATCTTCCCGGTCTCCTCAAGCGAAAGAGGCTGCTCCCTCCCGCACCCTCAAGCACCGCCCGGCAGCCGGCCTCAAACCTCCGAGTTCGCGGTGGCGCCTCCCGAGAGAGCGCTTTATGCCGAAGCCCTGTGTCTCAGTCCGCTTTCCACTTCCAAGTTTTGCCTCCTGGGCCCCTTTTCTCCCTTGCTTTACCTCAGGAAAGAGAAAGAGGCTAATCGAATGAAATTCCTCACCGAATTCACAGCGTCTTGAAGCTGCGTGAGCCGATCCGCCATGTTCCTCCTGCAGCAAACAGACACCAAAACAGCTGCTCTTCCGCGACTGGGCAGCTCTGGTATGCGTCATGGCCAATCCCAGGGCTGCCTTCTTGGAAGGGGTGGAGTCGGAGAGAACTCCCCGCCCCTTCAGGAGTGGGTGGTACTGCCGAGGCGGCCTTAGAGCGGGCTACACCTGAGGAGAGGCTGCATCTTTTGAGTAACTGGGGAATGGTCTGGGGTCCATCGCTTTGAGGGGCTGAAATACTCTCTTTGAGGTTGTTAGGTGTTAAAGGCTTCAGAGATTGTTGGATTCAGGGGGGATTTTTTTTTTTAGTGATTTCTCCTATCCTCTCATGTGTTTACTTATTGACCCCATTGAAGAGTAGATATATTTATTTATTTATTTATTTATTATTTATTTATTTATTATTT